>NC_135497.1:184331905-184368996 GCF_052857255.1 Amblyomma americanum
AAGGCGCGGGAGTGACGTTCCCTCCCGATATTTTTCTAGTCATCCTCTGTGGTAATACCCTGTGGTAGTTTCGTTCCTTAAAGAGACATAAAAAACAACGCTATCAGATTGTTTTGCTAGTAAAATCCGATAGTTCGGCATTTTGTGGCTGTGTCGCCGCTTGTCCAGCAGCGAAAGGTGCATTGAGTGATAAGACATTTGGATTCAAGTTGAAAAACTTTCTCCCGCCGCTACAATTCAAACTCGGGACTCTAGAATGAAGACATAGGAGAACAGTGACGTAAAGCGGCGGAAACGGAAAGGAGGGCCACTGGATTGCTGGCGGCGAGCGCTGCGCTCCCGCCTAGCAGCAGCCGATCCCGCCGAGCAGCAGCCGAAATGAAAACTGCTGCCGGCCGGACGTTCAAGGCCTTTATCAGCCATCGTCGCTTCGTCTACGTTTACACCAACGCTACGATGGATCCCGTTCCCAATTCTGACAATGAAGTTCTCGCAAAGAACTGCGGCCTGCATTCAGCGACCTCAACCCCACACAGCGTGCGATGCCTTTCAGGGCTGAGGCGGCGGGTCTGGCAAGAAAGTCCTATAGCGTCGCTGTCCCCGCCGAGCCACTGTCACGCATGATGCGTAGCGACTGGTTCATGCGCGCCCATACTGAAATTCTATAATAATAGCCCTCGTAGGGCTCGTCATGCAGCCCAGTGTTTTGGTACGTTGACGATGCGAACACGCCGAGCGGTGCGTTTGCTAACGTGGAGGTGTGCTGAACTCTGGCTATGCACAGCTCTTTTTCCTTGTCGCACTTGTGCGTCGTTGCACGATCTTCGCCTGAGGAGCACTTAGAGAGGAACTTGGAGGTCCTCTGCTGCTCCGTCCTTGTAAATCGAGGCGCATAACGAGGCCATGCGGGCACGAAGAACGCATAGCCGCGAAGCGCCCCAAAACATACCGAAACTTAGCTGGCCGCCCCTGTTGCTCCGCCAGTTATAGGTTTTCTTAAACTTCGAACATTCAGGCTGTCTTTTTACCGTCCTCCTCGTGTGATAAAAGTGCACTAGTGGTTTCAAAACCACCCTTGTATACTTAAATATCGATCAAACACGTGACCTTCATGTACCTTTGTCAGTCTCAGAGATCCGGGGTTCCTTTTCTCTTATTTCATCATTACGCTTGTATTTGCGAGCTTGGCCTGTGGCGGTGATACCTGTATTTTAGTTCTTGGTATTTTACACCTTTCAAGAGCTTTGTTTTTAGAAATAATGGTGTGTTTTTTGTTTATTAGCTGGTGTTCTATCGATACAAGCCAACTTTAATTTCTCCTCAGTCTGCCTTTGAAGTAATTACGCTATTAATGTCTCATTGATCAACAACACAAGTTAAAACGAAATAAAGAAATATAACAACATTCCCCAATGCTTTGATTGGTTTTGGTAACTGCTGGCTTCCTCTATCAACTTCTTTTGCACACACACACACACTCACAGCTCTCTCTCTCTCTTTCGTGGCGATTTTAACCTTCCAAGTATCAACTGGGACGCTCTATTTGTCTTTGATTTTAACCTCACTCAGCTCATTACGCACGCGATCTTCAGGAACCACTGATGACATTCGCGACTTGATTCCAACCAATAATACTAATGCATGTTCCAAATTATTCCACCTTAGGTGTCTTTCTGACCATGACATCATTACCGTATTCTCCAAAGGAAAATGACCTCCAAGCTTATCAGGTGTTACAACAAAGCTAATTATGTCCAGATGAATCTTGAGTTAAACTCTTTTTCTGGGCAATTCTTGCCTGAATGTTTTTCTGTTCCATAGAACAAATCTGGAGTGTTTAAAACTACCGTAACTAACCTCATTATAATATTCATACCGATTATCCCAAGCAAGTTCAGTAAAAGTTCGTCTTGGTTCAATGAGCGGCTGCGAAGAGCAAATAAAACGAAACGTTTGTACAGGCAAGCAGTTGCCAACAACGTATTAGCTACATGAGAAACCTGCAGAAAGAAGTGATAAAGATTACCATGCAAAGAATGCTTAAAGCTACCCGTCACCAGTTTTACAGTGACGTCTTGCCCACTATGCTATCTAATAACCCTCGAAGATTTTGGAGCGTAATTAACTCGCTTTCACGCCCTGTTTCATTCCTCACAAATTCTAATGGCGACGTGCTGAGCGATGCCCATTCTGCACAACTTTTTAATAACGTTTTGTCTTCTTTTTTTCACTCATGAAGTCATTACCTGTTCTCCAGGTCTCAATTCATTTCATGATTATTCTATGCTCCCAATAGTTATCAGTGGAGATGGTATTCTTTCCTTGCTAACTAATCTTAAAGTTACTACAAGCACGGATCCGCTCGGCTTTAACAATAAAATGCTTAAAAACGTATCTGAGAGTCATGTCGTATCCGCACTTTTTTCTCTCTCCTTAACATCCGGCTCAATATCTGACGGCTTGCGTGTGGCTAAAGTCATACCCATTTCCAAATCTGGTCTGTGCTCTGATCCTCTAAACTACTGACCCATTTCATTGACTTGCACGTTCTCCAAGCACCTTGAACACGTCATGCACACTCAGATCATTATCTCGAAGGTCACAACATTATATTTAAATATCAGCACGGTTCGCAAGCGGTTTTCTTGTGACACTCAGCTCTCTGGATTTACTAAGCGCTGTTTCATGTCCCTGCGTGTTTCCTTCTATGTCCCGTTTGTCGCGCTGTAGTCATAGATACTTTAATCGAAGCCGGGATCCGGGTCGACACTTTATTTTCCATTTTTGCAAGGCATTTTATCGGATGCACCACCTTAGACTACTTCTCAAGTTATCGCATCTCAATATTCACCCTCAGGTTTTAGCATGGATTAAAGACTTCGTCTCATCTCGCGTTCAGTTCAGCTCTTTAACGGTTTCATCTCTTCTATGGCTCAAGACACATCTGGTGTACCACAAAAGAGTGTGCTTGTCTCTCTGCTGTTTCTAATATTTGTTAATGATTTACAAAACTACGTTTCTTCCCAAATTAGCCTGTTTGCTGACGACTGCGTTGTGTACCGAACCATTAAATGTGACACTGACCTCCAATCTTTGCAAGCTGACCTCGATTCTATTAACACAGTGTGTTCATCGTGGCTAATGACCCTGAACTAACGTAATACAATCCACGTCTCCTTTACAAGAAATTCTTGTCGCGTCACAACCACATACACCCTTAATGACGTAGCAGTGGAGACAGCTTCCACTTACAAGTATTAAGGAGTTCACCTTCAGTCCGACTTAACCTGGAACGACCACATTAACTTGATTCCAGCAGCTGCTAAGCGTTATCTCAGCCTGCAAAAAACGTAACCTTTGACATACTCCTGCGCAGTTGCGAAAACTTGCTTATACTAACTTTATTCGACCTCAAATCGAGCACGCTTCAGACATATGAGACCCGAATCAAGCCTACGTCATAGATAACATCGAATCCGTGCTGCTCGCTTCATTTTTTTTTCAGATTACTCTCGTTTCACTAGCGTCACGGCGTTAAAAGCTCGTGCTGGACTTGATAACACTTCCCATCGTCAAAAACTTGCTCGCTTAACACTTTTTCACAAAATTTATCATCAGCCGTTGCTTCATAACGATTTCATTCACTCACCCTCAGCAGTCTTCCCACGCTATGATCATCCCTTCAAAATAAAGCGCATCACATGCCACACCAACTTTTTCTAGATATTTCATTCCGAAATCTATTATTCACTGAAACCGGTTGCATTCTACTATCGCAACTGAAATCAATCCTACACTGCTTTATGAACTTTGGAAAAAAATAAAAGCGATGTGTAATTTAGCTAGTATTTCTGTTCCGTTCACCGTAATGCTTTCGATTTTTGTCTTTCGCACTTTTGTTTGTTCACATTATGCTCATTTTTCTTGTTGTTCCGCCACATTTTGATACTTGTTGCCTGATCATTTATTCTGCTTTCTAGTTGTGTTTACTGTACAGTTTGCGATGATAGGTATTCTCTGTAACATATATATATATATATATATATATATATATATATATATATATATATATATATATATATATATATATATATATATGTGTGTGTGTGTGTGTGTGTGTGTGTGTGTGTGTGTGTGTGTGTGTGTGTGTGTGTGTGTGTGTGTGTGTGTGTGTGTGTGTGTGTGTTATATTACCAATTATGTGCACTGGATGGGTTGCTTTGCCTGCAAGCTTCTCGAAACGCCATGTATTTATTGGGCCACAGCGCCGCGGATAACTGTGTTTTCGAATTCTAAAAACTAATATGGATATTGCTTACGGTGGGCTACACGCCTCTCAATAATTAAGGAGCCTAACAGCATTAGTTAAAAGGGCGACTATTCAGCATTAGTCAACCAGCCTTCTAGTCACCACTTCTTAGTTGTATTCTGATGTACTACACCACTGACAATGCTATGCCGAAAAAAAGCGCTCTTCTAACTTCAAAACCATATTTTTTTTAATTGTTTCAAGTCTTAGGTGAAGCACCCTGTATATATACCTTGCAATTTCACGACTACATGTATTTTCTAGTGTTCGACTTATCTTACAAAGTGCTTTTGAAATATTTCCAAAACATTCTCCTTTATTATTTCAGGAAAGTGGCTTTCAAGCTGTTTCGTAATTCGGAGTCTACTTCATGAGTTCCAATTCAAGGAGACTTCCAAGAGTCATGTTTTCTTACAGTGAAGAACCGCAGTAATGATGAACCGCTAGAATATGACAAGTCGACGTCACCTGCGAAAGATCAGGTTCAAAAGCACCTGTTGCAACGTTTGCGCTGGGTATCCAGCAAAGGAAACTCAAGACGCGAGTGATCACATTGGCATAGCCGCTGCTGCGTACAGGAGTTCAAGAAGAAAGGGAGCCCCGCCATGACACAGTAGTAATCCAGGCTTCACAATCCACACACGTTCGCAGGATCAAAGTGAATGCGAAATTCCTAGCTGCTCTTGAGATCAAACGGTCGGGCGTCGAATTCGGAGCACATTGTATTTCATCTAAGTCGCGTCTTGCGACGCTCTTTGAGCTTTGTTTTTTTTTTTGTCTCCCAAAAGAGCGCGTGCGGAGTAAGACAGCCTCTCAGTCAGCTTGCTCCAAGAAAATGCACGCAATGCGGGCGGGATGATTGCACTTCGCTTGATTGTATTACTGCCTGCTCAGGCCTCGTTCGGCTTTGCCCTAGGATCAGGGAGTAGCGGCGGCGTCTGTTCTTGTATAGCCTCTACGTGAAGAGACCTGAGGTTAAACTTAGTTACCACTCACTCAGGTATCCTTAGACAAGGCTTGTAATTAATTAGTGGCGCGCCAGGACTAGTCTTGCTTTGTATTTGCTCTTCGAGGTCAGTTTGGCACTTTGCCTCAGTTACTGTGCTTTCGCAGTCCTGGCACTAAATTTTAGGCAAAATGCATGTTGTCTGAAATGGAAAGCCTGACACTTTCAGTCTTATTTTAAGCCATTTAGGAAGCTTAACGTAAAGCAGCATGCATGGATGAACTTACCACAAGTAAAGTTTTGACCCTAGGAAAAAAAAGACAGAAAATTAACTGAAGCGCTATCATTATTGAAGTACTCTAGATTGCTGCAGCATCGTCAGTGATTTATTACTTGCACTGTGGGAGCTATTTACTTCAAATATATCCCGAACATTTTTTTCATCCTTAGCTGAGTTAGCCAAAAATAGTTTCTTTCTCTATTTGAGTCCTTGTATTAATGTCCATTGATTTCACTTCTGTCGCATTCTTGAATATGCAGAAATCAACACTCAATAGACTGCAAGCAAATTTTTGGTATTGAAGCATGTCAAAAGGGCCCTCTCCCATCGAAGCCCTATTCCAAGCACTGCCGACAACTTGAGCAGTAATGTTGGAGGGAAATTGAGAAACGAGGCGCGTATATACTAGCTTGTTAGCTTATGCTTCTGATGTGTGTGCATTGCTGCGGTTCTGTGCAGGCGCTCTTCGTTTCTTTTTTTTTTGGCGCTGGTTTCGAGCACCCTCTCCCGGAAAAGTGGCTAAATTTGGAATGGCGTGGTTTATAAATAAACAGCCTTGCGCGTAAAACACATATGACGTTTTATTTGGGCTTAATAAAAGAGCTTGGTTTCCGCTTTACTGTTGCTTTTTTTTCCCTCAAATTGGTCTCCGCCTTTTGCCAGATTCAGCTTGACTGTTTGTCAGCAGGTGGTATCGCATTCACGTATTCATTCACCCGGGCCAGCAGGCGCGCTGTGGTAGAAGGCTCTGTATCAATCCGGACCACAGGGGTTCGTTTTGGAGCATCCACGTCGACCGAAAGAAAGGACGTCGTCGTCGCAGCCGGGAAAGAACTCGCAGACTCGTGCATAGCAGCAGAGCTCCATTACTGCTAAGCCGACAGGGTTGATGCCGCATCCAGAAAGCCTGGTTCTGCAGGTGGTTAGCTGCAGCCCGTGCACTCGCTATCGATGGTAGCTGTCGGGGCACCATCTAAGGCTATTAGGGACACGAGAACCAGTCTTAACAACCAAGAGCTTTGCAAGTCCGGGACGTGGTTCGGAACCCGTCAGGAAATTTTACTTTGTTACCAAATGAAGTAAAAGCCGAGATCGCTTAGCCCGCAGCTAAGCAGGAAGCGGAAAGAAATTAATTTTTAGAAGTTGTCAAAAACATCCATTTCAATGTCGTAGGTACGTACCTTCCGAGCTGTCTGAAGAAAAAATTGAAATTTCGAAAAACATACATTGCCTGAACTATAAGGAGGCAAGACACCGAAGTACTCTCTTTTAAAGATTAAGAGAGTTTCCAGTTGCTAGACCCACGCTCTTAGCGGTGAATATGATGCAATGATAAATGCTTGTATATACATACATTTACTACGGTCTGAGCGTAATTTGTCTATACAAAGTGATTACAAAGTCACTGTGCACTTGATGAAAACACTCTAATGTAATTAAGAAAATAAATATTTAGGATGCCAAAATGACACTAAAATCAGAACAGAGGTTTAGTGTTTGGCCTACTCGTCTTCGGACATTAAGATACCTGCAGACCTGTGTTTTTGAAGGAGTCGTACAGACAGAAATGTGTTGTACGACGCCATCGGTTAGGTCCGAATTTGTTTACTTATTCTAAGTTGTTTTTAATTATCCTGCTTGGGAATACGTTGCTTAAAAATGTCAAGAATGCCTGCGACTTTTGGGCTACACTGCAACCAAGGTGGAGGCGAACGTCGTCGACCTTTATCTTGAGCCAACTGTGGAGTGACAGGATAAATCATGTCAACGCAGTGCTTTCAGTTTTTTTCCTCACATTTTACGGTTACAAAAAAAAACAAAGAAGAGTTATTGAAGTAGCCTGCACCCATGTGAAATGCCAACTCATACGCTGGCCGTCATGTAATACAGTCGTGACTGGTGGAAATCGTGGCATTTCGCGCACGCCAGGCATAGTACACTTAAAAAAGTTTACATACCTCGACAAGAGCAACTTCCAGTCGCAGCCAAGCTCTCCTTGTTTAGGAAAGTAAAAATCCACTTGCACGATTTGGATTCTTCAAGTTCTTAGACCGAAATGTCTATTGCGGTATGGTCTCTGTCGTGTCAAACGCAATAGTTTGCTGTAGTATTTCACGCAAACATTCATGCAAGCATCGCTAGCCCTTCCCGGTCAAGGTGTGAAAAACACAAAAGCGGTTTTCCCAATTTCTTCAATCAGTTTCATTATTTTTTTATTTTTGTCATGTGCATAAGGACTTTGTTGATCGCCCTGCATACAATATTCGGAAGAGCTTGTGAGACGTTACGGTTGCTCTGAATGGTCATATGCATTCATTGTTTGTTTGTAATTTCATTCATTCATTCATTCATTCATTCATTCATTCATTCATTCATTCATTCATTCATTCATTCATTCATTCATTCATTCATTCATTCATTCATTCATTCATTCATCAGTTCATTCTTGTTGCTATAAGCGGGGGTGGACAGGAGAAATAAACGTTAAAACGACTAGGAAAAGTTGCCATGACCCAAGCTATTGACGCAGGACGCACAAGCAAAAGATGGGGAAAAGTGGTTGCACTCGCGGCAAGTCATGGCTAAAAGGAATTAAAGATCAATTTTGTTTGCCTTTACAGACACAATTTTTTAAAGGAAACGTGAATTGGCCTACCTCCATTTGAGCCAGGACGCTTAAATACGGACGCCTTCCTCTTGCGAAAACCTTGCAACTGCCTTATCAGCGTACTATCGAAATGCGAAAGTATGATTCTTTTGCAGTAATTGCAACAGCTATACTCAAAGCGATGTACATAAGCTACAAGATTAAATAGCTGAATTCGCAATTTTCTACGCAGTTGAATGAACGCTTGGCTCATGCCGTTTCGGGAGCGCTAAAGTTCGGCACGGACATAGGGACGACAGACACGTGAAGTGCTGTCATCCGTTTGTTCGTGTCAAATTTTAGCGCTGCTGAGAAGACATTTTATCACCAACTAGCCCTTATCGACCACCCTTGTGGACTTGACCTCGCTCACGTTCAACAACGTAGCTTCAGCACCCAAGCGCTGCTTCCCTGTGTACGCATGATTTATTTCTTTTCCGACTACATGATTTGAAGCGACTGGGAGAACTCACATTTAAAAAGGATAACCTTCACTCAACACAAATATGGCCCCGTCAAAACATCTCTGGGAATTCCGGAGATTTCGTTCGCATACAGTTGGACTCCAACAATCGTGTTTCAAAAAAAAGCCATATAGCAAGAAGACTTATCGCCCCTGTACCGCTATATTTGCCGTGTAATCTATATCGCTGAGCAATCTTGTGCTGCGAGAAGTTTCTTTACCCCACTCTTTTGTTTCGTCGTTTTTCGCGAGTGCTATTTGCATTGTCCTATCCTCGCACCTCCCAGCATCGCGCTCGCAAAGCTTGCATATACCGCCGTCCAGGGAGCGTGACGTGCGGAGACCGCTGTCCGGGACAGCCGCGCGCTCACGCTCTTGTCTCTCCGGAGCCGCGCAGAGTCCTCGCAGGGGCGCTGCTGTCCATTAGTGCCGGCGGGGAAGACAAACAAGCCGAGACGCGAAAAGCCTTGCGCGACGAGCTCAAGGGCGGCTCTGCTCTGCGTCGATGATCTGTCATAATCAGACGTGATCGATTGTTTAGCAGACTAGAATCGGAAGGCGTCGCTGCTCACCCGAGCGTCTTTGCGCCCTGGCGCGCTCCCTTCTCTCTCCGGTTGGCTCATAAATTCGTGCGCACTATAATAAAAGATTGCGCCGTGGTGCCAAACTTCGGCTCAATAGACGCCATCTCTGAGCGGCAAAAAGCGGCTGGGCACAGGCTGTTCAAGGTTCTTTGCTGTACGGCTCCTGTGGTTTCGGCAGTGCACTATGAGTGCGGCATGCGCCGAAGTGCTCCAAAATGTCGTGGAAGCGGATGAAAGACGCTGTTCTACTTTGATGTAAGAGCGGGAAATTTTCGCGGCTCGAAAACCAATCAATAAGTTTTACGTTTGCCTGAGCGTCCATTGCACAACACGCGCGTCCCCGTTTTCCTAAATACAACGTTCCATTGCCGCACCGTGAGCATGCATCCAGCAGATACAGGAGCACACGTAATATATGAGATAGCGATGATAATGCGTCAGCTCGTCTGCGTGTGGTAACAAGAGTTGAAACGTCTAAGACACCGTATACGTGTTCGTTATTGCCAAAGCTTAAGCACTGAAATAAAAAAAAGGTGCCGTTTGCAGGCGTTTGTTGAGAGCTACGTTTGGCCGAACCTCTAAAGCTACGCTAATAGCCAGCCAGAATCACCTCCTCCGATAGACGCGGCTTCCGTTACGCGATTAGTCGCCCTTTGAAGTACGAATAACTTGACTTGGCACTTACCGTGGTAATTAGGCTCCGTGTGAGCCCCCAGGGTTAACGAATTAGTCCCTTGGGTTTCTAACTGAAGTGGCTTCCCCCATTGCCTCCAACGCCAAATTTGCGTTTACAACTCATGCTCTGTGACTTAATTTTTGATGCGGCAAAAGAAAGCGGCGGAATAGAGATGTCACTACGTACTAACTTCCTTCTTTTTTTCCCCCTCCTTTTATTGTGCACAGCGTTGTACTTACAGCAGACATCTATGGTGACAGCTTGGAATGAAGGAAACAGAAAAAAGGCAGTTTCTGCAGAAAACACGTGGGTTTTCTCCGTGAAGGAAAGCCAATTATTCGAAAATTAAATAGCTCCAGTCGCTTAACATCGCGCGCGAAAAAGAAAGAAAAGGGAACACAGAAAAATGTATAGCGTTGCCGTCGTTACGTTCCTCTGACTCTGTGCTCTTGCCTCTAAGAAAGTTCCTAAGACATCAGCCCGACAGTGGATATCATGTAGTTCCCTACGAAGCTTTAGCTTTCTTTGCCGGATTAGCCTCATTCGGCAATCAAGCCAAGGCGGTTGCATGCAGCTGCGCAAAACCCCTGACAAGCAACTAGCACTGACTGCAAGACTGCAGGTTTCAGATTACTTTGAACCTCTTACGCACGCCAATTGAAAACTTAATAACAGCATTTCACCTCATCAGCCAAGTAATTGTCATGGTCAATCACTTTTATGACTGCTGCCTCGTCGGCTACAGAGACAGCACTAAAAGCGCCATGCATTTCAAATACTTTACGTGTATAGTTTAGAAAGCTTCAGAAGTGTCAGCTTACATTTCAGAAATATGGCAATAAATAAATTACCTCATAAGTTGAGGACAACAGGCAATAAATAGCTTAGTCGATGCGCCCTAAAAAACTAAAAAAAAACCTAAAACAAGCCATCGTTTCTGTGTCTCGTATATACCACTTGTGTAACTTTGTAGTGAGCAAACAAAACTCGAAAACTTTTGGCATTAAGCAAAACCCGGACGTTCAGCTCAGGCAAATATGCGTTTCCTTCTTTTTTTCTTTGTTTGAGCGCCAATTGTCGAACAAGGAATGAATTTTGGATGCCGTAACTATCTGGAGCAAAGCAAGGCACATAATCGGATGTTCTAACCCCAGGAGGTAACATATCAGCACGAACAGTTAAATCGCATTCTTATATGACTTGACTGTCTGCATGAAGCTTGAGATAATTAAAATTAAAACACGAGATAGCAGTTTGCTTAATGGCGGTGGCTGAAGCGTGCAGAAACGAAAGCAGCTTCCGCATACCAAGTTTTCAACATTTCCCATTTGTTATACTTATGTTATATACGTCTGAGACAGTAGCATATACTGCATATAAGTCTGAGCCGGTAGGTTTCAGACGTATATGCAGTGGGGAACGATTAATTATTTTGTAGCTTCTGGCACAAGCTGCAGACAACAAGTAGAATAGAGCTAGGATATATCGAACTCGAATATTTCAAATTATTAGACATTCTTTCTGAGCGGCTCATAAGGAATTAGAAGAATATAGAGTCCATATCATGTAGAAAAATATATGGAAGGCCATATGCCTACCATATGTTTTTTATATAGACTCCGTTTGCCTGCCGTATTTTTCTATGTGGCTTTATGCGGACATAAAGTCCACACATTCACATTTGCGTTGTTTATATAGTCTATATCAACACTATATGTTCTATATGGACTCCCTATTAGCCATATAAAAACATTAGGTATTGGGATTCGTCACATAGAACTTTTCAGTAGGGTATTAACTTGCAAAAACTGAGCAAAAGAATGGGAAAGTTGCATAGTATATCGCACTGCAATTTTGTCGGTCATTCGATATATCGTGCTGCGCTCCGCGCCCCTGGAAGTGGCGCTTCTCCCAATGGCGCTCTTCGATCACTTTTCGCGCGCGGACACGGTTCGGCTGCGCGGCCTTGGAGAACATGATGGCAGCGCTGGCACTGTGAAGCTGTTTGACGAGGTGAAAGGGGGGGGGGGGGAGGGGTACTTGAGGGTGGCCTTTGATATGTTTTACTCATTTTCCATGCCACCTTGCGGTTTTGGGGCGGAGCCAACCAAAGTAAAGCCTAGCGGTTGGACTTACCGTTAATCCGCAATTTTTCTGTTTATAGACTGTTGGTAGCAGCACAGTTCACTGCGGCTTTGATTCGAAACAGATTAGGCCTAGGAGCGCTTAGCGAGCGGTGCGCTGCCAGCACGCTGGCGGGCGACACGTCGATGCAAGATCGTGCGGGCCAGTATTCTTGCTTCTTGGTTACAGATAAGCTTATCTATTGATATAAAATTATCAATATATTGTCACGTGCTGCGCATGGGCTCTGAGGAATAAAGAAGACGTGCGGCGGCTGGAAGTAGAAGAGGAAGAGAAAGTCAAGTATCCTGCCGCCGGCGCACCAGGCTCCTCTCGACCTGCCTTGTAAATATTATTTGTAAACAGAACCTGTAACAGTGTGGTGGAGGTGCTGGGTAGATCACCACGGACCCCTCTCGAAACCGCTGCAGCCGAAGAATCGCCGGATTGCCACCGTTGCCCGTGCAAATGCCCAAGGAAGCCAACGCACGTCCGACCGGCGCCGCAACGCCCGCTTGGCAGCACTACCGTGAGCCGTGGGAAGCTTGAACCGCTGACACTGCACGCAGGTGGCCACGTAGCGCTGAACCATGTGACGCATTTTTGGCCAGTAAAAACGTTCTTTGATGCGGTTAAGGGTCCTGGCAAACCCCAAGTGCCCAGCCGTGACGTCATCGTGCATTGCCTGCAGAACAGAGGAGTACAGAGTAGCCGGAACGACGAGGAGAAAGCGCGCACCTCCAGGCGAGTAATTCGTTCTGTAGAGTAAACCGTCGCGAACGCAGAAAGGGCTTGCGGATGTCGGGTCACGGGCTTCGGCAAAAAGCGGCGCCAAGTGCTGATCCTTGCGTTGTTCCATCTGGAAAGTGCCAAGATCTGGAAACTCTTGGGAAACGGCAGCGAGATAGTCATCGAAGTTTTCATCATCGGAAGTAGTAACCGTGAGCGGCAGCCGCGAGAGGCAATCTGCGTCGGCGTGTTGGCGGCCACTTTTGTAAGACACTTTGAAGTTAAACTCTTGGAGGCGTAACGCCCAGCGGGCCAACCGACCGCAGGGGTCGCGTAGATTGAGCAGCCAGCACAGAGAGTGATGGTCTGTGACGACTGTAAAAGCACGTCCATAAAGGTACGAACGAAACCGTTGTACGCCGAAAACAACGGCGAGACACTCTTGCTCTGTTACAGTGTAATTGCGTTCCGACTTGCTGAGGGTGCGACTTGCATAAGTGACAACGTGTTGATTGCCCTCATGGCGTTGGATAAGCACAGCACCCACGCCGATGCCGCTGGCGTCAGTGTGGAGTTCAGTCGGTGCTGTCGGGCAGAAATGACGCAATATTGGCCGCGAGGTGAGGAGAAACTTGAGCTGCCGAAACGCGGAGTCGCATTCGGGAGTCCAGTGGAAAGGGGTGTCTTTCTGCAGGAGACTTGTAAGCGGGTAGGCTAAATCAGAAAACTTGGGAACGAAACGCCGAAAATATGAGCAAAGTCCTAGGAAACTCCTGAGCTCTTTCACTGATTTGGGTTCTTTGACACTGCTTACAGCTTCAACCTTCTGCGGGTCGGGTCTGAGGCCATCCTTGTCAACGAGATGACCAAGCACAGTAATTTGGCGTTCACCGAAGCGACACTTCTTCGAGTTCAGCACGAGGCCCGCTCTCTCTATGCAGTCTAGGACAATGGCTAAGCGGCTGTTATGTTCGGCGAAGGTCCTACCAAAAATAACAACATCGTCCAGATAACACATGCAAACTTGCCACTTCAGGCCACGTAAAAGCGTATCCATAAATCGTTCAAAAGTGGCAGGAGCGTTGCAAAGGCCGAAAGGCATAACATTAAATTCATACAACCCGTCAGGTGTCACGAATGCTGTGTTCTCTTTGTCTTGCGGGTGCATCGGGATCTGCCAGTACCCGGACCGTAGATCCACCGAGGAAAAGTAGGAGGCTGAGTGGAGGCAGTCAATGGCATCATCAACGCGCGGGAGCGGGTAAACATCCTTCTTTGTGACAGTGTTAAGCCGGCGGTAGTCGACACAAAATCGCCAAGTGCCATCTTTCTTTTTGACAAGGATCACTGGAGCAGCCCACGGGCTTGAAGATTCCTGAATGATGCCGCGATGCAACATGTCACGGACTTGTTCATCGATTATCTGACGTTCGGAAGGCGAGACGCGGTATGGCTTCTGGCGAATCGGCTGTGCAGATCCAGTATTGATCATGTGATGGGTACGGGAAGCTGGAATCGGCGGTGGTTGGTCGCGACCAAAATCAAACACGTCCGCATGCTTCATAAGAACGGCCACTAGTACCTGGCGGTCGCCAGTGGGTAGGGATTTGTTGACCATGGCTAGGAATTGAGAGAAGCTCAGATCGCGGCGTCTAGTTGGACGAGACACGTTGTCAGTGATCGCGGCAACTGGTACAGAAAAACGTTCTTCAAAGCCAGCAAGTTTTAAACCACATGGCAATACTGCAGGTTCGTTGGAATGATTGACAGTCCAAAGAGTGGCATGGCCCTTGGTCACATGGACGACGCTGCGGGGTACTAGCACACTTTTCTTTGCACAGTCAAGGGAACAAGGTTCCACCACAGCATCGAAGGCATCAGAAATCGTGCTCGAGGACACAACGGGAACGAATATGGCAGACATTGCTGGAACGACGGTATCTTCAGAGACAGAAAACACTTGGGCAACCACTGGCGAGTCTTCTATGAGAGCTGACCGAAGGCCAGGACTTAACGATATGCCACCACTGCGGAAGTCGAGAGTAGCGCCGCACTGGTGCAAAAAGTCAATACCGAGGATGATGTCATGCGTAGAACGAGGGAGCACCGTGAATTCAGTTCGGAACATGTGGCCAGCGATCACTACATTCACAGAACAAATACCAATCGGAACCAATGATTCTCCCCCCTACACCCCGGAATATAACAGCACGATCCCAAGCGAACATTATTTTACGACCCAGACGGTTCTTGAAAGTTGAACTCATCACTGACACCGTGGCACCAGTGTCCACTAAGGCCATGACGCAAATACCGTCCACTAAAACTTCAAGGCGGTTCCTTAACATAACAATGGGCAGAGGAATTGGCACTATCGATGATCCGGCGACCGCACCTCCATCGGCCGCACACGCTAGTTTCCCGGGGACGGTGGGGAACGACGTTGGGGGGAAGGCGAGCGGCGAGAGCGGTGCGGAGGTGGAGTCAGACTTCGGTCAGAGGCAGGGGAGTCGTTCCGTGGTGGCGCGTAACTGGATGGGCGCTGAGACGATGTGAAGACACGGTCATGAACAGGCGCATTGAAACTCAGGCGAGGGTTCGACCATTGGCGCTGGGAGCGGGAAAACTGGCCCCGGCGACGGCAGAATCTAGAGATGTGACCGATCATACCACAGCGGTAACAAAGTGGTGGGTCGGGGGGGCACTCGGGATAACACTCCTCGTAGCCAGTGTCGAAACGACCATCGTACAGCGGCTGCCGCAGGTGGCGTTGCGGATGAGCTGGCGCCCTGGGGCCGGGGCGGGTGATCCGGGGAGCGTCGCTGTAATCAATGCGAGTAGCACTGGTAGGGGCCTGGGCAGACAAACTCCAAGGGGAGGAGCGGGAGGCGGGAGCCGCCTGCAGAGAACAGCTCCCATACGGGACCTCACTGCGGCGCGCAAGATCTTGATGCCGGGAGAGTTCGTCACGTACGATTTGACGAATCACGTCAGGGAGAGTCGCCGCATTCACAGGCTCGTGGAAATCCACGCTGGCGACGGTGGTGACGTTAGGCAGGCGACCGAACTTGGGAGTAATTCGACGCAGTTTTAGAGCTTCAAAGGTGCGGCAGTGCTTGATGATATCCGTGGGCGAGTCTAAATTTTCTTTACTAATAAGAAAGCTGTAGACATCCTCTGCGATGCCCTTGAGGAGATGACCAACGCGATCTTCGTCGGACATACTGGGATTAACGACGTTGCACAGCTTCAAGACCTCTTCTATGTAAGTCGTGCAGGTCTCTCCAGGCACTTGCGCTCTCTGAAGCAAAGACTGCTCAGCGCATTTTCGTTTGGCAACAGTATCCCCGAAGCAGCTGCGGAGCTCTTCCATGAAGCGGTCCCAACTTGTTATTGATGCCTCATGGTTTTCGAACCAAGTTAGCGCGGTGCCATCGAGAAAGAAGGCGACATTGGCCAGCTGAAGAGTGGCATCCCAGCCGTTGTATTTGCTCACCCGCTTGTAATGGGTGAGCCAATCATCCACGTCTTCGCCAGCCTTCCCGGAAAACGTCCGCGGCTCACGGTAGTGCTGCCAAGCGGGCGTTGCGGCGCCGGTCGGACGTGCGTTGGCTTCCTTGGGCATTTGCACGGGCAACGGTGGCAATCCGGCGATTCTACGGCTGCAGCGGTTGCGAGAGGGGTCCGTGGTGATCTACCCAGCACCTCCACCACACTGTTACAGGTTCTATTTACAAATAATATTTACAAGGCAGGTCGAGAGGAGCCTGGTGCGCCGGCGGCAGGATACTTGACTTTCTCTTCCTCTTCTACTTCCAGCCGCCGCACGTCTTCTTTATTCCTCAGAGCCCATGCGCAGCACGTGACAATATATATAACTATTTCGCGATGTCCTTCGTATTCGATATATTCAGGTTCGATTGTATTTGTTGCAGCTGCAGTGTAGGTGGTTATATCAGGCTTAGCATGTGCCGTGACAGTGGCTTAGCCTCTTACGTTGACTGTTGGCTTACGTCATGTAGCCTGTACATGATACTTAAGACCTACTGACAGATTTTCCAGCAAATGCCGCACAAGATGTCATCTTTGGTTCATAAGGCTGCTGGGAGCGGAACAAAATACGGTTTCGTGTTTGAATAGCAAGAACATCTCGTGTTCAACCATTTGTTGAGTGATGTCCGCGCAAGCCGGCTGTAGTTGAACGCAGTGCCCACAATAACTGGAATGCCAACATCAGTTTTCATTGGCAAAAGTAGATTTGACAGCCTTGCAGTAGGTGCATGCATTGAACAGAAGCCAGGTAATAAAGGCTTGTTGAGCATCTGACAAGAACAAGGCAATAGTGCCAGAACAATTCGGGTTTCAAAAACAAAAATCTACAGAACAGGGGCTTTTGTACGCGAAAGGACATAATTCCGAACATTGAAAAAACAGATTTATTATCTTGAAGCGTTTTTGGATTTTCAGAAGGCTTTTGACCTAATAAATCACGATATTTTGCTCAGAAATTTACTCTAGTATGGCACAAGAGGTGTGGGGTATGCATTAATTAAAACTATGAAAGCTATCTCAAATCACGACAACAGTTAGTTTCAATACAAGAGTCCAGTTTAAAATTGCTGTTTGAGGAAATGAATGGCGCGGTAACTGCCAACATCCCGATGGACACCACAATCGCGCCGTGAGGGAAGGGAGGAAGGAGCGAGCAAAGGAATAGATAGAGATAGAGGTGCCGTAGTGGAGGGCTCCGGATTAAAATCGACCCCCTGAGCATTCTTAACGTGCTCTGACACCGCAAAGCGCAGGGGCGATTTTCTGCGTTTCGCCTCCATCGAAACGCGGCCGCTGTGGCCGGTTCGAACCAGGGTGTTCCGGCTCAGTAGCCGAACGCGCTAACCACTGAACCACCGGGCGGGTTGTCCAGTTCCCAGCTTCTTGATATAAACTGTGGGGTTTCTCATGGGTCAATCCTAGGTGCAACTTTATGCTCTATATTACCGACATAGATAACATTCTAAACACGTTGCAAATAGCTCTATATGCTGATGTCACGAGTGTTTTCTTCTCTGGCAACAAGTTTTCTTCTCTGGCAACATAGAACGAACACGAGAGAGGCAGACAAGACGGCGCGCCGAAGAAAATGTACCAACTAGCCCCAGCAACAAGTTTTACTGGAGCATCTTGTATGGTTATAACACTGAAGATGTATTTAAAGCTACCAATAGATGGATGAATCACCTCGTTTAATGGTAAAATTCAAATCGACTGCAATTAAACTGGGACAAAACAAAACATGTCATATTCACGCCCAAAAGGAACAGCTGATGTGCAACTACGAGTTAAGGCTTGTGGAGCGGCATTATATAAAATTTGTGATTCGTAAAATTTTTAGGTGCATGGTTTCACGCGAGTCTTTATCGGTCTGTTCACGTAAAGTCCCTCCGAGTTGTTTTTCGTAGAGCGACAGGAATGATAAACATGTTAAAAATTATATTTCAATGAATCTAAAAAACCAGCTATATTCCACAATAATGCACTCTCGTCCGAACAATTTCCTTCTGGATCGGTATACCACCACCAAAATTAAGCTGCGGCCACTCTTCTAGGTGCAAAAAAAAGCAGTAAGGTCAATTTGTAACCTTGATTTCCTTTCACACACTAAGCCGCTCTTTGATAAGGTTAGCATACTCCCTATAACACTACCTCTTGCTGCATAACTTCTCACTGGAAGCCTTTCCCCCGAGACACACTGATCACGCACAGTTTAATAAGAACTGTGCCAAAAAGAGCCTCCCTATAACCTTAGGCATGGCGCAATCCCACTGATTCGCACAAACTATTGTTGAATTCCAATGGCAGATCGAGAGCGCTCCGCCGGATCACAAACGGAGCGCGTAGTTCAGGCGGAGATCACTCCCTCCCATTTTGCCAATGGAATGCATGCGCTCCCGCGGGGGCACTTCAGCGCAAGAATAGCTCCAAGTTCAGGCAACATGGCGGCGCCCTTCGAAGCGCGGCCTCTCGCTTCACCAGCGATTCGTCCTTGCCGCCACTCTGTCTCTCGCGTTCACGGCAAACAAAAGGCGCACGAAGCTTTCGCTTTGTGTGATGATGCCCGCACCACAAAATTTTAGTGATGAAACGTACCAAATTTTCAGATTGCTTCCTTATTTACAGAGCTGCTAGACTTAGAGAGTACGCGTCGTCTGACGTTAGAAAGCGCGGGAGGTTCAAACGAGTCAACGATTTTGGTCTAAAAAGCGGTCACAAAGAATTGACCGCGATGGAATTGACATCCTGTTAAGAAAATTATTTGTTTTAACTTGTGCGTACGCGAATAAAACGAAAAATAATTACATTTGGGAAAATTCAAATTAAAAAAAGTCAAAAATAATGCTTGTACATTGCCCGGACCACCGCGTAGAAACGACAGGAAGGATGCAGCCGGTCATGACCGGAAGCAGACGCGGGAAAGTAAAACGTCGCGCGGGGTTCCGGTCAAATCTGCCGATTTCGGCGGAGCAAATATCGCTGCTCCACGGAGCGATCCGGGATCGACGTCTGATCCCGATCTGCCATTGGAACAGACAACTCGCACTCCCATTTTGCCATTGGATTACGATTGCTCCCAACAGAGCAGAAAAACTTGATCCGGATGTGCCATTGGAATTCAACATATGAGAAACACACCTTATGCTTCCATATATCGACATTACTAAACAATAATCCTAGTACCCGGAAAAAATTACAAATCTCTAAGTCAATCATGGTGTTCAAAAAATTTGTTATAAGGTATTTTCTTCATTGTTTTAATGAATAACTTTCCGGTATACCTGAACCTTATTTTTTTTGAATTTTTAAGCTGTAGTGCTAATTCTTGAGATCTTTTCTTGTTTTGGTGTGCTATTTAATATATTTTAACGCGACAGCGTTAAGGAGCTTGTGTCTCAGAAAAGCCGGTGTCGTCGGCGTCTTTGGCAATGAGCGAAAAATGGCGCATATCGGTAGACACCTGAACCGCGCCGTAAGGGAAGGGATTTTCCTTCCCTTACGGCTCGGTACGGGTGTACAGCGAGAATTGTGAGACAGGCGTCATTTGCTTTCCTGAAAACTAATTTTCACTTCAATTTCGTTCCCGTACAACCCGGATCGGGTGTCCACCGAGATATGTGAGACAGGCGTCCATTCCTTTCCTTAAAAAATTATTTTCATTTTCCTTCTCTCAAGGCGCGGTTCGGGTATCCACCAAGATATGTTTCCTTTCCTTAAATTGCCCGGGCAAAGGGTCGCACCGAAGCGCGATGGCGTTCCGTGGATTACTTGGCAACGCCGCAAAGCTGTGGCGTCCTGCTCTTAAAGGCGAAGCTTAAGCGTCCTCCAAACTTTTATATGAACGTATTACTTGCTGTGTTGTTGTCTGCTGCAGAATGTTCCCATGCGTTTGATGCTGCGGCCTTTGTCAGGCAAGTATATTGCCTTTTGCTGCAGCAGCTGAGACAGATGTATGCCGCAAAGAAAATAAAGAAGGAAAGAAAAGAGAAAGTGCCGGGGCACCAAAAAAAGACAGAGCAAATAAAAAGAGCGTTATCACAGCTAATCCAGAATAGCGGTTAATCAGCCACTCGCATCCCGCTGTTGAGAAAAACCACAACTCTCGGTGTCTTTTACTAACCCCAAAATTTTAGAAAACAAGCTTCTTGCTACCGTATTTATCGATGTATAACCCGCGGTTTATTTCTCTAACTTTTGGCTTTGCGGCTCATGCAAAAGCACGTTGTCTGTGCGCTTTCTTCATTGGTATCAGCGTAAACTGCTCACGCAGTTTATGCAGCCCGTTTACCGCTTTACGGGAGGCTTTTTCTACGTTTTTCTGTATACTTTAAACTTGATACTGATACAAAGGCAGATAGGAGTAGAGAAAATATCACAGGTGCAATTTTTCGCATGACAGCTGACTTAGGCCTGTGACTGACCAGTGAATACAGCTTCTACATATTTGTCAGCGTACACACGCACGTACGCATTTGTCATTACAGTTCCGCCGCGACAGATACCGAACCAACGAAGAAGCAAATGCGGGCGCCGACTTTCACCGAGTTGGCTTTAATGAACACTCACAATATTTGACGTCCGTGCCCTTAGCGCTGTTTAAATATGACTCCTTACCTACTTGCGCTACCTGTCCTGCAGTTTCGTCGTGACGACCTAGCATGGTGCGAGAAATGGGCGCTAAGGTGCGATCTCCGTGCCAAAATATTCTTGGATGAGAAATTTTATGTATTACATTATATACTGCGGTCCTTCTGTGAATTTGTTCCCCTCTGCGAAAAGCAGTAGCCAGCGCCACTCTCAGGCGGGAACCTATCCTCATATATTCACGTAAATAACCCAAAACGGTTTTCAGTCAACTGGTGAACTCGGCAAAGGTGGGCTGGGGAGCATTCACTAAATTTGCGGCTTCTGTAGCAAAAAAAAAATGACCGATTAGGTAGTTACGAATGAAGATGTCTTGCAAATGTTTCGGTCTTTGGCATATTACGACCTTCTGCTTATAAGTAGAGTAAACACCTGATTAAAGTAGACGTTAAGGAAGCATTTATGCTGTTAAAAAGCTACTGTTAATAACTGCTGCGAACTGTTTCTCTTATCAGCACAGAAAACACTTGCAAGTCAGCAACAATCTTCCTTACTTGATAAGCAGCAAAAGCGACTAATGTTCTAATGCTTTTTTTTCACGAGCGCTGCCGGAACGCTAAGTATGCGTTCATTTACGCCTCTATACAGCACTTGACAGGCACCCTTAGCAGCCCGTGATTCTGTTCTTACGTTTATTTGTTGTCCTTCCGCATCTTCTCGGGCCTCGATTCAAGCCAGGCATTTGCGATACGACGGCGTACTTCGAAATCATTCTCCTTCAGGACCTCTAAGTGCCTCGAAACGGCGCGCGCAGCGACTGCTTACCGCCTATCCCAGAAATGTGGCGCAAATGCCGAAAGCAGCCGCACTCTCCAGGCGCGTCCAGCAGCAGCGCAAATCGGCTCGGGCTGAAAAGAACCAGAGAAGAGAAAGTTACTTTTCTGTCGCTTCTGGGTATACTTTGAGCATTCGCGAGATCGTAACCAAATGACACGGAAACAGCTTCCATTTTCTCTCTCTCTCTCTCTATTTAGCTTCAGGTACCTAATAAACTTCTTTGCTTTGAAACATTTGCGTCCTCTTTCGTCTGTGATTCCGGGGAGCGCTTCTGCTTTCGTTCTGTCCTTCTAGGACGCAGTCGACGTGTCACTTCGTTTCCAGATGCTTGGACGCTTTGGCGCAGTGTTTGCGGGGGCATTATCGGAGGGGGGGGGGGGGGGGTGCTTTTGTTTCTGCTTTTTAGGAGGCGCACACCGGAAAGGGATGGCGAAGATGAGGCTCCTGGAGAGTGCAATTCCGTACCGGCTCATTGCGCGCGCTGCTGCCGCCGCTCGAGAGGCGGCAGTGTGAGCGCAGCTCGGGGTCCGCGAGCAGTGGCAGCGGGAAGAGGGCGCGCGTTCGGATGGAGAGCATAGGGGAGCCTACCAATGTGCGGTGTGCCGGACCACAGCGGGCGCTGTATGAGCACACGGTAGCAGCAGCAGCAGCAGCGGAAGCAGTGGCAGCACAAGCAGGAAAGGCGGGCGAGCGCGCGAGCAGTGCTGGTGCAGCCGGCATCCCACTGAATAATTCACGTTCCAAGTCGTCGCGAAAGGGCTGTTTGGGCGCTGCGCGGGTCGCCCCTGATGCTTCCGACTCTGCTTCCGGTTTGATACTCGACGATGCGGCCGCGGACGCCCGTTTGTTATGAGCCTTTTCCTCCCGTGTCGGCCCTGCCGCGGAATAATCTGGCCCTCCTCGGCACCCCGGCCGGGGCCACCTCGGGGCCTCGCGAGAAGCCGCTCTTCCCGAGTGAGCGCCACTTTCTGCGCATCTGACGAGAGCCAGCGGCGCTCGGCCGCTGGCGCGGGGAATTTATAAAAGCTTACGCCGGCGGTCGGCGTACGCTGGAGGATGAGACGAGTCCCGCGAAATCCCTGCTGTCGCCGGAAGCACCCTCGTGTAACAGCGCTTAAAACTCGCCTTCTTCGCCGACTGACGCCGCGGGAGTGCCACGTAGGGTGGACCTAAAAATACGCGCCACCCGCGCCAGTGGAGGGGAGCAGCCGGCAATTTTGTTTCCCCGGAAAAATGCAGTCACTGCTTTGCCGCTGCTTTCTGTGCGCCGCAGCACGCGCACTTCCGGCCCCGTGGTCGGAGGGGGACTAATTAGGAGGCTGCTGTTCAGCCTTTTACGCCCCGAATATATTGCGAGGATAAAGAGTACGAGTGATTAAGCTTTCAACTTTTTTCGTTTGTGTCGCGAGGAGGGAAGATAGCCACAGTGTCATAGGCCCAGCCGCCGGTCATTCACCCTCCGAAACACGCAGACTGTTCTTTGAAAAGTTCTCTCACCATGGTATGTTCCGCCTGCTTGGTCGTGACCGAAGTAGGCAGAAGGAAAATGCATCAACTTATAGCGAAAGGGGAGTAAACAGTTGTTACAATCTTTTCTTGCCCAGCTAGTGCTTCTTAAATGGGCACCGAAACACTTTTCAAAAACGACGATGCGGTATACATTCGATGTTGAAGGACACTGCTTGAGCATGCTTCGAGTACATCGCCGGAAGAAAGTAGTTTTCGAATGTGTTCTCTCAGTGTGGAGCTAGTGGGAATGGAAATTTACCCTTTTCCCTGTTAACATCTTCGCTTCTCGCGATTTCATGCGCGGTCCATGACAAGTCCTCTGCACCAGCCCTACCAGGTGAAAAATCATCGCTAACGTAATCTTGTCGTCGTTTGTTCATTTTTTTTAATCTTGTTAGGAAGCTACCTCCAGTCATGGTGCACGGCATTGGAAGAGATCAGGAACGGCACACGATGCGCTGCCGTGCTTCCTATCCTGGTTATATACTGTTCCGGTGCAATCGCTGCATCGCGTTTACGTGACGCCTGAAAGTACACCTGATGAGTTGCCGTTCTGCAACCGACACATGTAGACGCGTTACACGAACGGGGCCAGAGTTTTAAAAAGCGAAGGAAAGAGCAAGCCAACTTCGGAGCGTGTCTCTTCTTTCTCTGCAGCGCGTGCAGGTGTCATATTTAGACGAGAGGTTCATTACAACGCGATCTAACGTTTGGATAAGTTTTTGACAAACTGGGAAAATACTGCAGAACCCCCTTTAACAGCATGTCAGCATGGATGTTGCATTACGTAGGGCGCTTCACGTACGAAGCGTTAGCAAGTTGCGTCCCGATTCTGCATTGTCTCTGTGCGGTGCGGAGACAGTTTATGCAAGGGTTCAGCTCTGGTGCAAAGTTTAACCAAAGACAATGATATGCCATTTTAGTGCGAAATAAGAAGAATGACGGCAATGCGGTCTGCTGCCGTTCTATTTTCGATACATGTGCGGCTCATAATGTGCCATCTAGTTCTAGGCTACCTCGATCAAAGCTCTCGCTTAAAATTCACAATCTTGCGCACAGGCCTGATGCCCTGTTCTGGGTGTGAGCGAGTTGCATAAATGCATATGCTCATTTACTAGGCCATCCTTCTCATACATTGTCTCCTCGCATATTCACTTCCTCAGACGGACTACAGACAGATGATCCCTCTATAGGTATAACCGGCTCTGGTTCAAGGGACACAAAAGGCTGATCTCGGCATTGTCCATCTGTTTCAGAAACAATGAGTTCAGTTGCTTTGCGCAAATTCCAATCCATTTGCGCATGTTTTTTTTTTTGACATTTTAAGGCGAAAGCCTTATATGTCTACACGCCTCCTAATATTTCAAGAGCCTAACAGTAATAGTTAAAAAGTTTACTAATCAGCATAAGTTAACTAGACTAGTTAGCGCGTTAGCTGTATGCTGAAGTACTACACCGCTGAGAATGCTATGCTCTAAAAAGCGTTTTTCTAACTCAAAAAGCCTATTTAAAAAAATTGCTAGAACTCTTATTTGAAGCCCCCTGTATATAACAGCCTCTTCATTAATGATCAAAATGTTCATGCTCCACGAACATCGAACTACGGCAAGAAGCAGTAACTGAAATTTCCTTCTGCGTTCCTTTTAGGCAGCACTTCTGTTTTTTACAGCGCGCAGTTTCAGCCCTCTGATAAGGAAAGAGGCTTCGATCCCCTTGGCAAGATCCATCTCTCGTCATGATAAGCGAGGGCATGCCTTTTTTCTGTCTGGTCTGCACCTCGGTTGTAGCTCCCGGCATCCCTGGCTGTTGCCAAAGTTGTGCGGAAATGAAATTATACGAGCACACAAGGAAACGTTGAATATCAAAAAAAAAAGCGCTTGAAGCGCACCTTAAAGCGTCTAAAAATTCTGACGAATTTCTGACCTTGTCACATCGTGGCATGCAAGTCAATACTGTTTGTGGACAGAAGTAGTGACGAGATTTCTAACATCATAAGTCACGTTATCAGGTTGCCTTACATCATACACTGAGGTGACATGTCACGCTGACATCAATCTAAGTGCTTCGAATTAGAGGTCGGATGCAAAAAGAAAGCATAAAGATAATGTAAGATGAAATTAAAAGAGATTAGTGTCAACCATTACAACTTGAGTGCCATAGCCAGGGACCCCGGAACAAGGGCGGGGGGGGGGGGGAATCGGGGGGGGGGGGGAGCAAAAAGGGCTTTCGCCCCCCCCCCCCCCCAGCATGTTTCTAGCGGAAGCAGCGCCCCCCCACCCTCAGTCCTCCAACTGCTTGCACTTGGATCAGATTTCTAATTGAAACACTCCAGTCCTAGGACTCTTTTAATGCAATGTACAGTGAGGCTGAGCTACTTATTGGCTTCGTAGCCAGTTGTAAAGCATTTCGTATATGAGTAACCTAAACCAGTCATGTCCCAACAGAAGCAGACACTCTGACCCGTGTACACGATCATGATTAGCAGAATTTAAACAAACTATGCACAAATTTTTTTAATGCAATTGATCACTCCTTCTGCGTAAAGCTTTCCACCTATAAAGCTCCCCATTTCAATTCACTTTATATTGCCGTGAATCTTTGCACGTACCGTTTGTTCGTTCGCACTCAGAACCGCCGGAACGCTGCTTTGCCATTTTGTTTTGTAATGCGAGATGCGATCAGACTTATATGCACTAATCGCGGCCAGGTGCAAATGATTCCAGATTTTTCTAGATTCTTGTAGCTGCTTTTGGTTCTTTATATCGAAGGTTCCTAGCCAGCTTTAAATTGAGCGTGACCAAGAACTGCAGACATTCAGTCCGATGACCGCCGAGCACGCTTGTGGCTATCGCCGCCGCCGGGTCATTCAGTTCTTAGTGGGCGCGCGAGTCAGCCCTTTAAAGCCTCTTCGTTGTCTTCCTGACTGCTGGAGTGTCGTCACCACAATGTGACAGTTTGCATCAAGCCTTGAACATTGAACAAAATTCAAAAATATAAAATTTATTATGTAAATGAGCATTAAACAAATAGATAACAAAATAAGCTCCAAGTATTGCCCCCCCCCCCCTCCCACTCAAAAAAAGTTCCGGAGTCTCTGGCCATAGCCTTAAGTAATGCACAGAGAGAGAGAGGAAACTTTAATTCAAAACTGAGTAATTTGAAGGAGCCGAATAATTAATACACAGAAAATCAATCATACCGCGTCAATCAAAAATAATTTCGCAAAATAAAGAAGAAAATTTAAGCATCATCCCCATCTGGGCATCCATACACAACGCAACTGGTGGATAGAAATTTATGCTAGGACTAGGGGTGTGCGAATATTCAAAAATTTCGATCACGAATAAAAAATGATTCCCTTCATACTCGTATTCGACTCGAAAACTCCGCCTACGGTGTTTCGAATACTCAGAAAACCCCAAATATTCAGGAATGCATTCAGAGGCATATGAGTTTTTTTCGTTTGCGGGCAAACCTTGCCGAACTTCATCGATAGCAACACATCATGGCGGCTCCGTCCATCATACTGTTAATCATGCGGTAGCGATTGATCCGTTTTTTGTGCGCGAGCACTAAGGTCCCCACTCATCGATTTCGCCGATCTTTGTCTGAAGCCTGCTTGGCCTGAAATAAAATAAAATAAAGTAAAACACTTTATAGGCATGAGAGGCTTTCCTATTCGCGGCGCGTAGAGATCAGCTTCGCCGGCTACTGCATTAGACCACGACGCCATCGCCGCTATTTTTTTTCTTTACAGCCAAAACGGGAAACGAAGAAATAACGACACACCGGAGACATTTAGACACTACGACGCGTTACACGGCCTTTGGAGGATAAATTAAAATTTTGTTACCATTCTTGAAATCCACCCTGCTTGAGGTTGCTCTATCTTCAACACCGCAATGACATTGTTGCTGTATCCTTCAAAATAAGACTTTAAAGGCCTAGTATCCTCATCAGCGTGTCTAGCTGCCATTCTATAGCGCCAGATGCTGTGAAGGCCCATCAGTATTATTATATCTAGTGGCATGCCTTCATAACCTTCCACTGGCAGAAACCCGATTCCATAGGCGCCTGTTTGAAAGTCCTCTTTCACTGTCCGTTGAGCAATATCGCAGAAAAAAAAAGAACTCTCATCAGGCTAAAGAAAAAAACATGCCCAATAGCTACAGGCTTCTGAAAAATAAAACAGTGTTTTTTTTACAGTACAAAAAAGTCCTTTTCTTCGATATAGGTCTGTACTTATAATTAATTCATGTGTAATTTAAAGAAAAAAACATTTGATCTCACTGGGAACGCACATGTTTTTCACGCGTTTTAGAACATTCTGGCCTGCACATCACTGAAATCTGTACAACATGATTGGCAGAACATCACAAAGATCTTTATATAATTTTTTCTGAGCGACACTGATAAGATACTCAAGAGAGAAACAGGCTTTCAGGAAACAGCAGTCTGAATATAGTTCTCTGAAGTAACCAAAACAGCCACCAGATATTTGCGTTGCTGAGACAATCCAATTGGGTAAATATCTGTCCATTCTAGATTTACATAGAGTTCGCAAGCAGGGGTCCAGAACATCTCGGAAGAAAAGAAATCTGCTGACCAACTCTAGTAAGGACAGGTAAGCCAAACTCAAACACAGCGGAATCGCCGGAAAAGGCTCGTTCTGTGCACTTTGTTTATACCCCCAAATGAATACAGGAGATGTGCGATGTAGCTTCTGCACGTTAACCGGCGAGCAATGAATGACCTGAAATACATACCACAGGTTGCTCACAGGAACGAGTTGAACACTGTGGCACGTGCAATTAAAGGTAGAAAGAGACCGCTGAAGCTTTTTTTTGTTTTTTCGCGCAACTTTTTGACCTCTTCAATCCAGTAAGGCTAAGAGGCGAGCCTATGTGGCGTGCAGCCGAAAACGATGAACACTGGCGCTGCTCATAACTTTCAAACAAAACAATTCTATGCATGAACAAAAGAAAAGAGGAGAGAGGGGGCAACCTTGTCGAAAGGAGCGCTCTACCTTAATGCTTTCCCCCACCACCTTGTTGCCAATCAGCCGCGTAGTACACCCCCTTCAAGCCATGGCCACATCTTATTTAGGACAGAACCGATATTTACAAAATCTAAGCCACACAGCAAGGCATCAGGCGGCACTCTGTCAAAGGCTTTTTCCTGATCGAGTTAAACTATTGCAATGTTGTCCCCTCATATGTCACAGCACTCAAGTACGCAAGTGCTGTATGGATGCTCGTAAAAATAGTGCGGCATTTAATACCACGGGTCTGATGAGCACCGACCAAAGTTTCAACTGCAGTTTGTAGCCTACGCTGCACTATGCTGCACTACGCCATCGCCGCAGCCGAAGATCCCGTTTGTTTAACTGCCATGTCGTCATCAACTTCCATCCATCCGTGCGGTGGTGTTTGCGGTGGCGTAAATGTACCGGCGGGTTCCGCCTTATAAGGCAGTGGTCTGTGGGCAATTGCTCCGGCTGAGTTAATGATTTAAATAATTTGCGTCTCTACCACGGTTCCATAAGGACCGTGTCCTCTAAAAACTTCAAGAGCGCAATGGATTCGGAACATACGGCTATCGCATTACCCTGTTAAGGTGAGTTAAGCAGTCCCGTAATTTTTTAATGCGCTAGCACTAAATTCTCCAGTCACCTATTTCACCGATCTTTGACAGACGCCTGCTTGACCTTGAAAACAGAGTTACGAATCGAAACCGAAACCAAAGTGAGAACTTAAGAGAAAACAGAAGTGCTAGCGCACCCAATTCCCATTTGCCCTAACCACGCTAAATCGTCCATAATTTTTTTTGCGTGACGACAACGAATGTGCGTGCAGTTCTGTAATAGTTTGCCGACTTCAGTAATAGAGAAGAGGGACGATTGCATCGAAACTTTTGTGAAGCGGATGCGTATGACCCAAAACACAAAATAAAGCACAGAGAAAGCTTTCTGGGATGCCGGAATCAACAGCGCTGCGCATGAGATTCACGGCGCCCCACAGAGCCTTTGAGGGAAAAAAAATGTGGCTTGAAAGCTAATGACAAAACGGCCGCTATGGGGTGCATTTAATCTGTCGAATACCGAAGTTTTACGAACTCACGAGTGTTACAAAAGCTAATGCTATCAATTGTCATCGAACTTCACACTCATGCATGTGCTTGGGCCACCCACATATGGAGATCAAGGAAGGCGTTTGGGTTCGTTGGTAATTCGTACTGAAGACATAACGTAGCGCGACACAGAAAGGATGATTGAAGGAAGTCTACAGAGCTCGTACCCGTCTCCTCCCTTCGTACGCTGTCCTTTCTGTGTTGCGCTACGTTATGCCTTCAGGATGCGAAAGAAGATGAAAGCTGAGTAAGTAGGGCCTCTAAAAAGGTGCACCACGACTCTTGTCTTCAGTAGCAATATGTGAGAATCGCATTGTGACAAAAGTGTTGCTAGCTTCACCTGTCCAGTTCCCTTTCCAGAGTCACGAAATTGTTTCGCATGTAACTTTGCTTCTCCACTCCCTCAACCTGCGGTATTTCTGATCCGAACCGTCTATTTTGCTTAAATCTTTACTGGCCCATAATTCAGCAAATTTCAATGCTCCAGCATGTTAAAGTAAAAAAATAGACTTCTCAATAAATGCATCTACGCTTAATTACTCGATTCGATTTTCGAAGTAAACTATTCGCGTTCGATTCATATTTAAAAAAAAAATATGATATTAGCTCACCACTAGTTGCAGCGTATTTTGTTCATCTTGATTTACAATATTTTACTTCATAAATTATTTTAACTGTCAATAATTTTTGAATATACATCTCTCTCTTAACTTGCAAACATGTTTCTGTAGTCCAGTTGTAATTTGGAACATATTTCTGATTATTTCTTGTATCCGGACCTACAGGAAATTGAGGGTAAAGAGGTTTCAAAGAGAAAAAATTCAAAGCTGAGAATATGCCTGATGGGCAGTATTAGATTTTCGTTGTTTATATTTGTCACAGCATCTCTGGGTGTTAGAGATTTCTCATTTTTGAATAGTTTTTGCATTGGGATGCGAAACTTCTTGTCTAGAAAATAAGGTGTGCATCGAGGGATAATTTCCCGGATGGTCTAGCACACGCAACACTTCGGAGGCAACCATGATGGACAGCCCAACGATAAGCGGAGGCACGATAAACACGTTGCCACCGAATCCTGTGACGGCTTGCTAACGCAGGAAAAAACGACAGGATAAACGCGTTAGAGATGGGTAATAGAAACGACGTGGTTTCCACTGGGGAGAAGGGAGGCCCTCCTCGGTACGCAAATTACCGGTTAGGCGCTGCGCTGCTTCTTACATGTTGCTCGGGCCGTTTCTGCCGAGCATCTTGAGTGCAAGAGTACCTTCACGAGTCGGCTTATTTACTTTCGACCGGTTTGTTTCTTACCATGCCAGCACGAGCGTAATAATGTCCATTGAGGAGTTTGCGCTCAACCGAATATAGTGGGCATATTTTTGCCTCTCCTCCCACTAAGTAATACGCGTCTAACTGCGAGCTGCTTAGATGTAAAATCAAACCATTTAGCGCAGTTTTATACATGCATGTAATGCGAAGGCAAGATAACCGCTGGTCCTTAAGGGAGTGGATTCCAAGAGAAGGCAAGCGTAGCAGGGGGCGGCAGAAGGTCAGTTGGGCGGATGAGATTAGGAAGTTCGCAGGAATAGGGTGGGCGCAGCTGGCAAAGGAAAGGGTTTATTGTAGAGATATGGGAGACGCCTTTGCCCTGCAGTGGGTGTAGTCAGGCTGATGATGATGATGATGATGATGATGATGATGACATTCGCGAAAATTTACCCAGTACAGTGCGCAGTAATTCCTGAGATCTGTGCACTGTGCGGGCCACATTTTTTGCTGTTGTTTTTAAAACGTCATATCGTTAACACTACCGTGGAGTCCACTACTCACATCTAGGTTCGTGTACTACTGGCCGTGAGCAATGCGTTGTACTTAATAGTTGTGCTTAATTTCGGACAGTATTTTTAGGCGTGGCTCATGATAGCCTTTTAGACAAGTTTCTGTTTAGGTCACACTTAAATAGCATTTCATGCATTTATGAGCGCACAAAAATTGTGCGGTGTTTCGATGATATGAGTCTTCGTAACTTTCGATAATGTTGCTTAACTCTTCTGTAGATAATATTTTTTGTTCTAGCACCTAGAATGATCCAACAAAAATGGCTTAAAAATAATTACAACTGTAAAAACCTGCTAATTTCACCAAAAAAAGCAACTACTTCTTATGACGCAAGATTGCGTACATGACATAATTGCAGAGTTAAGTAGAATAAAGTTCGCGAAGTACTGTCACCTAAATGACGCTGCCACCCTATATACCTGGTAACGTAGGCATACAAGCTCAGCATTACAATTTTGTCAAACGTGAAATCGATAAAATTTAGCTCTAAAGAAAAATGACGAATTTATAGATCATACTGTTATATTTGACTGCTTAGTTCAAGAAAAAGAATATCGAGCATGGTGGCCCCTACCACCACCCCGTTTCAATGTGTACGCTGCTGATATCATCATCATCATTCTAGTAAATTCTAGAAATTTGCTAGAACATTTACTATTCCCTTTGCAAAAATTCAAAATTTTGAAGATTGTCCGTTCTTCTGGATAATAATGCGTGACCGAAGGCGGTTATGGGCACCGTAGATGCGTAAACTCTTAAACGCGCAGCAGTAGCACACTCGAAAACATCCTGCTACGCCTTCTCAGAGCTGAACCGTTGTATATTTCAATTCTCAATTTTCACGAAGTGTGCCACTTTGTCCCCGTCTTCGCACTGCCTCCAACAAACGCTATTGTCCTGGCGCGCGGCTACTGCCCCCCGCTCCGGGTTTTCTTTTTAAGGCATTACGTTGCGTCGGTTCGCACCATATTATGTGCACGCTCTTTACGCGGGGCAATTCGGTGCCACGTCTGCAATACTGCGTGCACCCGCAACAACGGAGGGAGGAGGGGGGGGGGGGGGGGGGGACTTGTTTGCTCTGTGCGGCGCTTCTCGCGTCGTCGTTCCCCGCTAGTGCTCGAGTCGCATCTCGCTCCTTGTTTCTATTATCTTTTGCTGCTCCCCCCACCCCGCAAGGCCAGTTTCGTCAAGTGGAATGCGACGGTTGCGCCGTCTACAGCGCTGCCGAGTTTTGGCGTGCCATCGAGTATGCCTGCATATCGAACGCTCCTCAACGACGTAACGCGCGCAGCGACCGGGCATGAGCGGAAAATAAATCTGTCTCTGTCTCCTTTGCCTTTGGCGTCTCTGCCGCAGACTGAATATGAGTGCTCGTCGACGCCGCAACAACGAGAACAACATAAATACACGAAGCGCGCAGGCAAGCAGAGAAAGGTAGGAAGAAAGAGAGCATTTCACCTGCATGCGCAGTCACCGAGCAACAAACTTTAGCCGCGTTTTTTTTCTTCTCCCACTTCTCAACTCGCGATGCAAATCGTTCTCGCATTTGCGTGCTGGCGTCTATTTTCTCCGTGAATGCGAAGCCGGGTGCGCAAAAAAAAACGATGCCCGAGTGGAGTGGAACTCGACGCAAAGCGCGTTTCGCGCCAAGACGCTTGGCGTCCGCGTCGTTTCGTCGTTTCGTCGCCCGGGGTTCTCCAGAGCAACGCATCGGTCGCGCCGGCACCGCCTCGTCTGCCTGGCCTACTAGAATTCTTGCTTTCAATTTTGGACTCTCGATACCCCCTCGTCACGGACAGCGTTCGAGTATCGCTTTCAATCGCAACTTGTTTGAACGAGCCTCGTGGAAAATTAAACAACAATAAGGAACAGGGAATGCCAACGGATCTCTCAATCGGCGCTTCTACGTCACGACAGACAGCAGGTGCAGCAATAAAAATATCTTATGCTTCACCAATCAATTTCGGGAAGGACTATAAGGGGTAGCGGACGCATGGCACTAGAGCGTAGGTCGTTTATTACGCCAACCATAGAATCGGCTTTAAGTGACCACTCGAGCATGCCACTTATCGCGATGTTTTGTATCAGTGCTATACAGCGGCACCTTATAGTACGGAGCCCTGAACCATTTTTGCTTCGTTCAGAATGTCCACCTAGAAGGGCTTTAATGACACTTTTTTTTGCTTTCAGTAATTGCCTGAAAACGTCAAGATTTTGGACATTTCGCAAGGTTGATGCAAAAGATCTTGGTGGGCAGCGTCATCAACCCGGCTACGTTAATTGTGCGCCAGCACAGAAAACACATGTCGGACGTATACGGAAACACAAACACAGCGCTTGAGTGTGTTTCTGTCGACGTCCCATTTTTTGTTGCGCTTACAGCGCTTGTGTGCATTACCGCCTACGAGCCGTCTTTGTGCTTCCGACGCACCATTAATCCCTACCAGTTCCCCCAAACTTCTGCTTCAGCCGATTACGTTCACTACAGAAAAAACACCTCTCCCAAGAATTGCCTATAAGGCCTGTCCTACTAAATATTCTAATCTCAACTTCCTACCGCCCCAACAACGCTTTACTTCCTTTCGAATTCACTCTGTTGCTGTCACGGATAGGCCGGCTTTCCGTTTTCTATATTAGCACACGTCTCTCACATGTCCATTTCGTCCTCCTGGTTTTAGCGGTGTGATTAATTCGTGCTTTTTATTTCATCCGCCCTGTTATCTCTCTGTCTCTTCACTGGTACCCCCCCCCCCCCCCCCCCAATTTCCTCTACATAGCTCGCTGCAATGTTCTCACTTTAAATCTCTATCTCGCGGTCCGGGTTTGCTGCCACTCCTTAGCCTAGGCTGGTGTACCACTTCCAATACCTTACTTCCAATACCACTTCCAATACCTTCCAATACCACTTCCAATACCACTTCCAATACCTTACTAACTACCTTAAACTGTTCTCTTCCAAGTCAGTTCAACATTATATTTGTCATCTTCAAATTTACATTCTAGCTTATCGTGGCACTTTGCGTGTTTAGGTCCCCAGTCATGCGTTGAATTTTGTTCCCTGAGTTACATCGCAAGGCAACGTCATCAGAAAACCGCAAGTTCTGAGGTGTTCATGGAACGCGACGCACGACTAAAAATGTAATGGCCGGAAAAAAAAAACACGCAAATTTTGGAAAAAGGAAAGTTTTTTTTTTTTGCAGTGGAGAAGAAGGCTAAAAATACTTAAAAAATTTCCGAAGGAAATTTCAATGTGTTATGGGTGCTTGCTTACAGTTTTCTCTCACTTTTTTGTTTTGAAAACAACTGCAGCGTACAGTGATATGAACAGCTGGAGAGCAGGTGTCATCGCCTGTGTCAGACAGCGTTATTCAAACGTTCGTGCTCCGAGGATGCAGTTTGAAGGCGCCGTCACAGGCATGCGCTGGGCTGAAAATAAGAACAAAAATTTAATATTTGATCTCAGGACTTAAGTACAACAAAATGGCTGAGCCCGCTGCCGCGCGACGCTCACGGCACAAAACAACAAAGGTTTCTGAACACGTAAGCGGCTTTCTCCGAATACAAATCTTCTTGGCGACATGCTAAGCCAAATTGACGCTGCCTTGGCCCGAGCGGCGCTCCAGCCTCAGCGAATTCGTCTCTTTCTGTGACTGGGAATGAGCATTGGAAATCAGCTTTTAAGACGCTTCGCCCATCGTATTCTCTATCTTCTCGAAACCTGAGAGCACCTTTGCTCGTTTTACACGCGAGTGAAGCATCACGTGGAAGAGACCTTCAGAAATACTTCGTGTCTGATACTTTGACAGACGGAAGGATTTGTGGCGTGGCCGTCATGAATTTCGGTATGTCTACGCCAAAACCAGTTGTTCTACTCATCAGTAAAAACAGGAAAGAATCGTCACAGGGCGGTGTATTATGTTGCTAGCGAGATTCGCAGTGATTGAATCGCCGGTAAGCGATAAAGTAGTGGCGCTAGTCACGGGCAGCGCCAGCAACATGTCAGCAGCCTGTAGTATTGTTGCAAGCAAATTTGAGCATATACATGCATTGAATTGGCGGCTAATGGCCTAAACTTGCTTTTGAATGATCTGATGAAGCTAAAGACATTAGATAATGGCCATCAGATGGCAAGAGGATTTATAAAGTACGTGAAGTGTACCCACGTAGTTGCTGGAACGTTCCACGAAAAACAACAAGCAGAAGACGGAAACAGGAGATCAGAGACTCTAAAGCTTTCGAACAGAACAAAGTGGGATGGTATGACTCTGCCACTTCAAAGTCTACTGAAAAATAAGGAAACCCTTCAACACACTGTGATATTAAGTGACCTCAAAGAAAGTAAGTTCGTGTAAGAATCTTTTTTGGACGAGGATGGCTTCTGGAAACCTATGCAAAGCTGCCTGCCGCTCATTGCACCAATTTTATTTATAACATGACTGGAGTCGGACAAAGCTTTACTGTCAAACGTTTCGGAACCTTTCCGTTCCATTAGAAGCGAACTAACAGCAAACCTGGTGACCTCCGCGCTGTCAGGCGAAGAACAGGTTCGAGCGAAAGAAATTGTCAGCAGGCTCGAAAGTTTTATCGACCCGTCTATATTGCAGCTAATTTTCTGGGTGCTAGGTACAGAGGAAAATATTTGGATTATGCGCAGATTGCAGAGAGCATTGAATGAATATCTCAGCAAACAGTGAACCTTTCATTGGACATCAATAATTTGGTTTCCAACATAGCAGAGTACAGGACGTCCAAAAGTATTTGGTCTAGGACAGGAATCTGGGACTTCGCAAAGGACGTGTCACGATTTACCTGGTGGCAAAACCATTGCACCAACCAGCCGCTGACGTCTCTGGCAAGCCGACTGCTGCAGATACCACCATCACCCGCCAGCTGCGAACGAAACCGGTCGCATTAAAAAAACGTCCATACAAAGCTTCGCAACAGGCTCAAAGGGGACCACGTTCGAAAGCTTGTGTGGGTGCAGTCAAACCTAGCTGTGGGCACAACTAAAATCAATCCTGCTGCGCACAGTGCCGCATCCAGGGATAGTGACTCCTGAGTACGACACGCAGTGTCTTATTGGTCGATTTTAATTTTTCTTGGTTCGACAAAGTAAGTTTTTGGGCGAGTTGGTTACGATATTCCATGGCCACAGAGAGAAGAACGGGACATAGAAGAAGGACACAGGCGTTGACTCACAACTGAAATCTTTATTAGCTGCCAGCCGGAATGAGTACCCAGAATAAGTACGGTAAGTGTTTCCGCTGCATGAATTGTGTGCATTACTTTCCATTTCTGGCCGCCAGTTGGGTACTTATTCCGGGTGGCAGGTAAAAAAGATTTCAGTTGTGAGTCAGCGCCTGTGTCCTTCTTCTATGTCCCGTTCATTGCGCTGTAGTCATGGAATTTTCTTGGTGCAATTGAACAGGTTGGTTCCACAAATATGAGATTTATATTTGCATATTTCTCTGAAGTATTGAGCTATAGTATTGATATTTCTGCTATTTATCAAATAAAAAAGTGTTTTTTTGCCGTTTTTTAATTTTTTTTAATTTTCAATTTTCTTGAATGAAACTATAAAAGCAAAAACTTCTTTTTTTTTAATCCGTTCAAAAATTCCGGAAGTTTTGCATCTCTACGCACGACAAAAGGAGACACATAGAACGAAAGACAGGCTTTTTCTTTCTCTCTGTTCTGTCTTGTCGTGTGTCGTGTTTCATGGTGACGCACCAGCTAGACCTATGTTCTACGCTACTGTACTGAGGTCATCATCATCGTCAGCCTAACTATGCCCACTGCAAGGCAAAGACCTCTGTCTCATGTGTCTCCAATTAACCCTCTCCTTTGCCAGCTGCGGCCACCGTATCCCCGCAAATTGCCTAACCT
>NC_135497.1:184669096-184856596 GCF_052857255.1 Amblyomma americanum
GTACACATAGAGAAATTTAGTATTCCACGTGGGTACACTAATTATGGAAAGAGAACCCGTGCATTTTATGTACCTACATGTTTCAACAAATTTGAAACCGACAACACCTACACCTCTGTTCGAAAAATTAAGGCATTTATATGGTCATTTGTGCAGTCAAATGAATGACACCATGTGCTTTTCGTATGCTGTTCTTATTAAACAATTCGTTTGGAACAATTCTCTTTCTTTGTATCTCGTGCTCAAAAGATAATTCAGTTGCAAAAATGCCCTGTCTGGTTTTTTATGTGTATTGAGGAAAATACAATCTTGTTCATATTGCCGCCAGGTGTCCCCGGGCGGCGCCTTCAGGACAAAGAAGTGAGACGCGCGTGCTCTTGCAGCTGGTACACTTCAGCCAGAGGCCATCATCATCATCATCATCATCATCATCATCATCAGCTGGTACACTGCTTGACTGCTTGCGGCCTTTGGGTTCTGCAACCTATTTGTGACATTTTTGTAGTAGAGTGCGCTGGGTAAATCGCCCTGGAATATGTCGCACACCCCTCTTAACACCGAGGACCCCAGACCTCTCCTTGTCGACACGCCAGAGCACCGGGTCAGCAGCCGAAATCTTGGACTGCCCCCTGAGCACGGGCTATTGGAGACAACCTCGCCGCCTGGCCGACTGCCTACTGTGATCAGGCCATTCGACTCTACATGGGCGCCTACCCTTCAACCAGTCATGCAAGGCGCCGCGTACTACACCCTCCAGAACCCACGGCTACCAAAGTCCTTTCACGGGACTCAACTGGAGGACGTGGAAGATTGGCTCCTACAGTTTGAACTTGTCGCCGCATTTAAGCAATGGGATGACGCCGCCAAGCTGAGGAACGTTTTCTTCAGCTTGGAGGACGGTGCCCGTACGTGGTACGAAAACCGTGAGGACACTCTTTCATCATGGCCCGAGTTCCGACGTCAGCTGCTCGCCGCGTATGTCAGCGCTAATCGTCGGGAGCGAGCTGAACGAGCCCTGCAGTCCCGTATGCAAATGCCCCACGAAACGGTTACCATGTACGTCGGAGACATGAAGCGGCTCTTCCGACGGGCTGACCCAGCCATGTCGGAAGCCAAAAAGCTGCGCCACCTAATGCGCGGTGTTAAAGAACAGCTTTTCGCCGGCCTCGTGCGCAGCCCCCCAATCACTGTTGCCGAGTTTCTTGCGGAGGCAGTCACGATGGAGCAGGTCCTCCGGCAGCGCTCCACCGCGTACGACCGGCCAGTCCTTGCTGCTTCTGTTACGGAGTCCCTCCCGGCTTTCAACAGCAATACAGACTTTCTCCGCGACATGATCCGTGCTGTTGCCCGTGAGGAGCTAGAGAAGATTTGTGGTGCGTCGCAGCCAGCGGCCAGCTCCCTTATGAGCGTTATCCGCGAAAAGGTGCACCAAGCTATCAGGCTTCCGCTACTACGCGCCGAACCACAGCCAATCCAGAGAGAGTACTGCCGGGGGGCCATATCAGTACTCCGCTTGGACAGTGCACGGCTAGGGTCCAGATCAGCGACTCGACGTTCATAGCTGCCTGGTGCTCCGCGACTGTTATTGTGGCCTGATTTTGGGCGTAGGTTTTCTCTTTGACATGGTACGTACTGTTATCGGCCTGTGGCACAGAACCGTTACGTTTTCTACAGCGAAAGCAGACGACACTTCCGACGTTCGTCAACGCAACTCCGCCCTTCGTATTTCCACTGAAAGTGTCTTGATCCCGCCGCGCTCCAGTCTTTTTGCAAGCGTCGAATGCGATGATGGGCTACGTGATGGACCTGCAGTCGCCGAGGGCAACCTTTCCTTGCTGCTGACACATGGCATTTGCTCGGCCCGAAGCGTTGTCCACCTTTGTAACGGTCGGTCGGAACTCCTGATTACTATAATTTTACGAACGAACCTCGTCACTTTTTCCGAGCTACTGCCGTCGCGCGGGCCGACCAATTGTCCGATGTTAATGAGTGCTTTGCGTTTGAGGCCATGGAACGTCTGGACACGTCCCTGGATCGCATCGATATTAGCTCCGGGCTCTCAGCGACTCAACAGCGCGACCTCCGCGCCATACTGCTCCAGTACAAAAGCTGCTTCGCATCCTCCTCGAAAGTGCGGCAAACGACGATCACGAAGCATCGGATCATCACTTCCGATGACGCTCGCCCCATACGACAGCAGCCGTACCGCATTTCCCCGAAAGAACGCGACGCCATCCAAACGCAGGTGAAGGAGATGCTTACAGACGACATTATTCATCCCTCTAAGAGCCCGTGGTCGTCGCCCATCGCGCTTGTTAAGAAGAAGGATGGGACACTGCGCTGAACGCCATAACAAACGCCGTAAGCTGAACGCCATAACAAAAAAAGACGTCTACGCGCTGCCCCGCGTCGACAATTTACTCGACAGACTTCGCCGCGCCCATTATTTTTCGTCGATCGACCTAAAGAGCGGATATTGGCACATTAAGGTTGATGAACGTGACCACGAAAAAACTGCCTTCATCACACCCGATGGCCTATATGAATTTAAAGTGTTGCCCTTCGGCCTTTGCTCTGCGCCGGCGACGTTTCAGCGCATGATAGATACTGTCCTGGCTGGCCTCAATTGGCAAACCTGTTTAGTTTACCTAGATGACGTGGTGGTGTTTTCAGAAACTTTCGACCAACTCCTTGAACGCCTGCGGACCGTGTTGGATGCCCTGCGGTTGGCCGACTTGCCACTTAAACCCGAGAAATGCCACTTTGGCTACAAAGAGCTCAAGTTTCTCGGCCATGTTGTGAGTGCCGACGGCGTACGACCCGATCCCGAGAAAACTGCCGCCATAGCCAAGTTTCCCCGTCCTACTACAAAGGAAACTCTAAAGCGCTTCTTGGGTTTGTGCGCCTACTACCGCCATTTTATCGCCGACTTCTCCAAGATCGCTGAACCCCTCACCCGTTTAACACGTGACGGTACACCGTTCGTCTGGACTGCCGAGCAAGACAGAAACAGGCTGCTTTCACAGAGCTGCGCCAACGGCTGCACACTACCCATGTGCTGGCTCACTTCGATGAGGAGGCTGCTACCGAGATACACACCGACGCTAGCAGCATCGGGCTTGGTGCCGTCCTCGTTCAACATCAAGAAGGCGTGGAACGTATGATCGCGTATGCGAGTCGCACACTCTCGCTCACCGAAATCAAATACTCCAACTCGGAAAAGGAGTTCCTCGCTGTCGTCTGGGCCACGATGAAATTTCGTCCTTATATCTATATATATGGTCGTCATTTCAAAGTGGTCACCGACCACCATTCCTTGTGCTGGCTTACCAATCTCCGGGACCCATCAGGCCGCCTAGCACGCTGGAGCCTTCGCCTTCAAGAATTTGATTACACAATTGCCTATAAGTCCGGACGTAAACACGAAGACGCCGACACGCTCTCACGCGCACCCATCGAGCAAGCTGATGACAGCGCAGAGGATGACAATCGTTTCCTAGGCGTGATCAGCAGTTCGGACTTGGTGCAAGGCAGCGTGCTGATGCTGACCTGCGGTCTGTCATGGATCACCTGGAGGGCCATGCTTCCAACGTCCCTCGACAGTTTTCCCACCACTTGTCCTCTATTTGCATTCTCAATGGATTACTGTACAAGAAAAACTCCAGCAATGGTGACCGGACCTACCTCCTAGTCGTGCCATCAGGCCTCCGCGACGACATACTTTCGGCGTGTCATGATGAGCCCACCTCTGGCCATTTGGGATTTGCACGAACGCTTGTTCGAGTGCGTCAGGCCTATTATTGGCCTAAACTTGCAAAGACCACTCACCGCTACGTCAGAGGGTGCCGTGAGTGCCAGCGTCGTAAGTCACCACCGCTCAAGCCCGCAGGATTGCTACAACCAATTGCGCCACCTCGCACACCTTTTGACCTAGTCGGCATTGATCTTCTGGGCCCATTCCCTGTGTCGTCTTCTGGCAATAAGTGGATTATAGTGGCGACTGATTATTTGACGAGCTATGCGGAAACCCAGGCGGTGCCGCGCAGTACATCCTCTGAAATCGCGCGCTTCTTCATACACCACATTGTTTTATATGTCGCCCCGTCCTCCGTCATCACCGATAGGGGCACCGCGTTTACAGCGCAGCACATGCACGAGGTGTTCCAGTTGAGTCACACGAACCACCGCAAGACTACTGCATACCACCCGCAGTCAAACGGGCTCATGGAGCGCCTCAACAAAACCTTAGCGGACATGCTCGCAATGTACGTCGACGTACAGCACAAGACTTGGGACGAGATCCTCCCTTATGGGACGTTTGCCTATAACACGGCGATTCAGGAAACGACTCGCTTTACGCCGTTTCACCTCGTCTACGGGCGTGATGTACAAACGATGCTAGACGCCATGCGTCCGTGCCCCCCTGACGACCAGACGCTCAAGCCAGACGCCGAGCAATTTACCTGGCACGCAGAGGAAGCCCGCCAACTGGCCCATATGGACATCCACCGGCAGCAGGCAACGGATGCACAACACTACAACCAACGACATAGCCACGTCGAGTACCACCCCGACGACAAAGTGCGGGTAGATGAAGCGCACAAAAACACAGCGCACAGGAAAAGAAAGACACGAGACAGGCGTGTCTTTCTTTTCCTGTGTGCTGTGTTTTTGTGCGCTTCATCTACTCAAGCTATGAACCAACTTGCCCAAGAACGTGTTGTACTGAAAGACAAAGTGTGGGTATGGACTCCAGTACGTCGCCCCGGCCTGTTGGAGAAGCTCCTGAGCCGCTACTTTGGACCATACACAGTGCTGCGCCGCATAACGGATGTGACGTATGAAGTCGTCCCCAATGGCACTCTGCCGAGTTCGCGCCGTCGGCCTCAGCCTGAGGTCGTGCACGTACTGCGTATGAAGCCTTGTGGTCTCTTCGACTGGTCGCTTTAGATCGCTCTAGAGCGCTCTGAGAGGCGACCGCACATTCGGCTGGTCGAAACCGGCCGCTCTGACGGCATTCGGCTGGTTCTTTCTGAGCGCTCGCCTCCAGCTCAGAGCGCTCTGAGGCGCTCCGAGAAAAAGTCGGAGCGGCTCCGAGATGAGTCCACGTGACAGAGCCACTTTCGCCATTTCGCGAAAGCGGTGCGAGGCCTCGGAGTCCCCTGCGCGTAGGCAGAAGCAGGTGTCCTCGGGCGGCGCCTTGAGGACAAAGAAGTGAGACGCGCGTGCTCTTGCAGCTGGGACACCGCTTGACTGCTTGCGGCCTGTGCCTAGCCCTTTTGGTTCTGCAACCTATTTGTGACAATATACTATGCCAGTACTAATACCTTGTTTTGAGCCTCGCTACATTGCGACATACATGTGTTTGTTTATTTCTTTTGAACATTTATGTGCTTTCAATATTATTTCTTTTTTTGTTTTTGTGCAAGACTTTGTCCTGATGCAGTCATGCTGTACTGCCCAGCCACGCTCACAAGCATCAATGCTTAAGCGGGCTGGTTACTATCATGTACAATTGCCTGGAAATAAACTATTATTATCATTATTATTATCACAAGCTGACTTAACAGAAACTGCAGTAGTCAGCCCAGGCGAGAGAATATGATTCATGCTGTTCCTAACGACATCTGCTGATTTGATACAAATGCACGAAGCCAGAAAAGCCTGTATAACACCGTCGAAGCTTTTGATTGATGACTTCCCCTTTCGAATCTCACACTAATTCTGTATATTCCCGTTCCGTAATGGAAGCAGATGCAAACATTCTTTCACTTTTTATCCTTTCGAATAACCTCTCTTTGGTCTCCGGTTCCTTGTTCCTTCTCGGAAATTCGCTTAATTATGCCGAAACACCGGAACCCGAGACGAACGCGACAGCATATCGGCGTTACAGTGGCGAAAAAATGCAAAACTATAATGAATGTTTGGTGATGTGGTAGCTGATTCTTTTTCCTTTTTTTAATGAAGATGTGGGAATGGAACTGATTACATGCTCGCGCTGTGCTGCTGAGTCGCTCTTTCAAACCTTCTAATATGACGTTTAATGGGGCACAGTGTTGTTCGCTTCTGTTTTTAGTGTGCGATTTTTGTTTATAAGTTTCTAATCATTGTCTTTTTTTTTTCTCGTATGGGATCTGTTAGGTTGGCGGCCTGCCTTGCAGACGACCAGGCACTACACGTTATCTTTCCTTTAGCGATTTTGCAGAGACCCATCGTTCACTTTAAAGGGCTTCGCAGAATGCTCACGCGGTGCTCGCGGGTAAAAAAAACGTCGAGGATGCTGGCGTACCATTGATTAGTTCAGTTTTGAAGGAAAACAAGTGATTGACTTAAAGCAGCTTGTCTCAGAATTCTGTTGAGGCGTACGAGTATTTAGGCGGTTTCCCCCCCCCCCCCCCCCGGGAGGGGGGGGGGGTGTCAAAAAAAGATTTCGCTGCGGGGAAATTTGAGCAAAGAGCCATAGTGCTCTTGACAGAGAGAGAGGTAGAGAGGTTCACGCTGCCAACTCTAGGCCAGTTGTTTTGACCCGTATGATTTTAATAGTTGGCAGAGTGTTCGAAGACGTAATCTAGCCCTTTCTTTCAAAATGCCGCGGGATCCCCGAGTCATCGAAGAATTACCAGGATTTCGAAACCATTACCATCGCCACCTGGAGGGAAGTGGAGGAAACGGGCGAGGGTCTTGCCCTCACAGGAACATCAACATCATCATCCCTAATTATTAGCTGCAGGTATTCCTATTTTCCCCCGCACAATAATTGTCTTCGGTTGCTGGGTAATGTACAATATTTAATCAATATTCTGGCAACATTTAGTTTGGTAGCGGTATATCAGACTTCCCCGGGCTCATAAGGATGCACTGTTAGAATTATCATCATCTCCATCATCTCGAGAGTCAAAGGCATGTGTCGTTGCATGATCTTTGCAGTATGTCATACATGAGAACTGGCGCGTTTACCTGCTGGACAATCCTAATGTCATTAATGCGAACCGGGTTGTGGGCACTCTTTGCAATGCGTCATGCGCGCATGTGTAGTAATGCGGGATCCGTATGGATCTTGAAATGGGGGTGGAAGGAGTGTGGATGGGGGCCTGGTATGACGAGAAATTACATCGTTGTCATGTGAGTGCCCGCCGTGGTGGCTCAGTGGTTAGGGCGCTCGACTACTGATCCGGAGTTCCCGGGTTCGAACCCGACCGCGGCGGCTGCGTTTTTATGGAGGAAAAACGCTAAGGCGCCCGTGTGCTGTGCGATGTCAGTGCACGTTAAAGATCCCCAGGTGGTCGAAATTATTCCGGAGCCCTCCACTACGGACCTATTTGGTCCTCTCTTTTTTCGCTCCCTCCTTTATCCCTTCCCTTACGGTGCGGTTCAGGTGTCCAACGATATATGAGACAGATACTGCGCCATTTCCTTTCCACCAAAAACCAATTATTATTATTATTGTCATGTGAGTAGCTGTGATGTCATATTACAGCATCGTCACGTGACTAGGTTTTATGGCACAATACATCGCTGTCACGTGACCTGGTATGACGTCGCACTCATATGATGTCATCACTAATTATACTATTAGTCTTAGCGCTATTTAATTATATTAATTATCATTAATTATGTGAAATCATCATCTTCGTCGCGTGACTCGTCGGCTCGTGACGTCACCTGGTGCCGTTTCTTGGGGACACTTTTTTGCGGATATGACCTTGAAAGTGAGCCATCTAATGCTTTCGCATTAATAAAAGAACCCGCTTACTTCTACACAGACATAAACAAAAATTGGTGGACGCTTAAGCTTCGCATGTTTTATCGCGAGAGGTTGGTCCCGCAATAAACGCTGCGGCCTTTGCTGTAGTGCCGAGTGTGTACCACAACCTTGTCAGCGCTCATAGAATTTCTTACTATTAACTAGAGGGAAAGCTGGCCCGCCTATGAGAGTTTGCGTGGAGGTTCCTCGAGACCACCTGGGCCACCATGGGCGCTCTGAGCATCATGGGGCGGAGAGCTATCGACTGCAGAACTACAACTTTTGGTCTAAAAATAATGAAAAAAACAAACGTTGTTAGATAATTAAGGACGTCGTATCATTCAATATCCTGTCTATAAATCGTAACAAACGAGTAGAAAAGCATGTAAATGCAAATCTTGCTCAAAATGAGCAATGGCTTGCTCTCCTATTGGCCAAGCATTGCAGAGCACAAAAGGCAATATTTCGTGCTTAACAGGCGCACTTTAAAAAAACATATGTTTTTAAAAATGTTGTCGCTTCAACATTTTAAAAGGTTTTTCCACAGCATTTCGGAAAACGAAAACCTTTTATTGGCGTTGTGTGCTGTTGCGTTTTCGCTACTATGGCTTTTGCACACTACTTTCTCACAAAGTCGGACAGAGACAGTCGGAAAAACCGGACTTGCCCAGGACCGCAGTGATACTCTGAATCGCTTCTGACGAAGGACCTTAGTGTTGAACTTGACGCCGGTTAGAGCGTACGAGCCTTGAGTCGAACTCTTCACTTGGGAGTGAAACACGAACCACCTTTGCAAGCTGTGTTGTTCGAAACTGGGTTTGCCCCCGAAGGGGCGCAGCGGGGTTTGCGGGGCCTCCTCCAAGCACACTCCCCTGAAGAAGCCGGGCGCCGGGCCGGGGTGGCTTGTACCCATTTTTACCGGTGGGTGTCTCGCGGCGGGTATGGCTCAGTGGTTAGGGCGCTTGGCTACTGATCCGGAGTTCCCGGGTTCGAACCCGACCGCGGCGGCTGCATTTTTATGGAGGCAAAACGCTAAGGCGCCCGTGTGTTGTGCGATGTCAGTGCACGTTAAAAATCCCCGGGTGGTCGAAATTATTCCGGAGACCTCCACTGCGGCACCTCTTTCTTCCTTTCTTCTTTCACTCCCTCCTTTATCTCTTTCCTTGCGCCGCGGTTCGGGTGTCCACCGATATATGAGACAGATACTGCGCCATTTCCTTTCCCCCAAATCCAGTTATTATTACTTAGCGCACACGAGCAAGAGGGGACGCTCTTTGACAGCTCGCGGTTATGTGTGTCGTTTTGTTATTTTCTAGATGCGTTGATAAATAAGATCAATTAATTAAAAACTATACGCAAGTTATGTAAGTCCATGTTACCTGTGTGTAGTTGAGTCATTTTATGCTACTACACAGGTGAATTTAGGGAGAGCTTAAGAACCGGAGCTAGCCTCTGAAAGGTTGTTCAGAAAGAAGTCCTGTACTGCGAACAGTTTTAAAATGCCGCCTTTGAGAAAAGTAGTCGATGGTGATGTTTTAGGTACACTGGATTCTTTGGATTTCCCACCGTCTATCGTGCTTCTCATTAAAGATGTAGAGACATTTCAAACACTTTGTTCCTCAATGGCTGGGTAAGTACCGCATTTGATGTTGGCCGCGGCGTCCGTCAAAGTTGTCCGCTCTCCTCCCCTTTCGTTTGTCTTAGCATTAGAGCCTTTCGTCCTGGCAGTCAATCACTACTTTCTTATTACAGGTCTGGCGTTGCCAGACAGTGAGGCAGTACGTGTCACTGATTATGCAGATGACATCACACTCTACTTAGCTGATGAACGCAGCCTGATCGAAGCTTTAAACGTTTTTCATGAGTACGCCTCCTTGTCGGGTGCTGCTCTTAGTTATTCGAAGAGTCATTACTTTTTTCTGGGGTCTCCTCAGAGACGTATTACATGTGCGATACCTTTGCAGTGGTGTGCGCAGATGCGCATTGTAGGCGTGACCTACGACTGTGCTGGAATATGGGATGGTATGTGGTCTTCGGTCGTAGAGGGCATTACAGCTCGTGTGCGGAGGGCGCAGACATTTGACCTGCCTGTGCGTGAGAGGCGCTACATGGTTCAGTCGGTCGTGCTGGGTGCCTTCTGGTAAGGCACCCGGCAGTGGTCGTGCCCATCCATTTCTGTTAACCGAGCTTGTGACTCGTGCTGTTCTTGGACAACCACGGGAGAAAGGCGGTTTTGCCTTTCCAAATTTGTCCCTAACGTACTCGTTGTTAGCTTTGAATTGCATTTTGCGTATCCTGCTGGACCGCGGCGGCTGCGTTTTTATGGAGGAAAAACGCTCAGGCACCCGTGTGCTGTGCGATGTCAGTGCACGTTAAGGATCCCCAGGTGGTCGAAATTATTCCGGAGCACTCCACTACGGCACCCTTTTCTTCCTTTCTTCTTTCACTCCCTCCTTTATCCCTTCCCTTACAGCGTGGTTCAGGTATCCAACGATATATGAGACTGATACTGCGTCATTTCCTTTCCCCCCAAAAAACAATTATTATTATTAATTATTATTATCCTGCTGAGGGACGCGTCTCCGGCGCCAACCCTAGCGCGGCACTTTTTGGGCCCTTATTTGCGCTTTTTGAATCCCTCGGCTCCTCTTAATCATTGACCTCAATCAGAGCAGCCTACCGCTTTCTATGCTACGTCAGTGGCCTTTTTCAGACATGTAAACGCAATAGCACCTGATGTCAACATCGTTGCAGACCGTGTGGTGGACATTATGGGCTCGCTGTTGCCTACTGTGCCGGCGGCTCGCCGCTCACCGATGTTCCGCGTTCAATGGGCGCGTATAGCGTCGACGCCTCTCCCAGACCATCTACGCGACTTTGTTTGAAAACTTGCTTGGGCAGTTCTGCCTACTTGTGATCGGCTGGAGCGGTGGGGTGTTTTTACGCTCCAGTACCTGTCCGAATTGCCCGCTTCCGGAATCTAATCGCCACGCTACAGTCACCTGCGTGGTAGCGCGTGTCTTTTGGCGCGCGGTTCATGCGGGATTTCGTGGGCAGGGAATTTCGAGCTTTGTCTCCCGCGGCCGCTTCCCCAGCGGCCGTTTTGCTCGCGTGTTAATTGTTGCGAGTATTTTTAGTTTATGGCGCAATCGATGCACCGCGGTCGCTGGTGGCTTTCGACGCTGCGCTGTGTGGCCAATACTTGGCCGTCTTCGAAGGGAGCTGATAAATTTCTTGTCAGAGGAACTCTTTTTCATGGGAGAGGAAGAGTTCCTCCGGCAGTGGTCGTGCCTATTCATTTCTGTTAACAACGATCGTCTTGTTCTGGTCTTTAGACCAAACTGGCGCAAGGTCTTTTTTTTTTCCGTGTCAGATTATTGCTGTTTCACTCTTCCGTGAATAGGTATGGTATCCCGTCTTAAATCGCTCACAAGCAATTCCTGTTAGTTGCTCAAAGATGATTATGGTACCTCTTTAATTGGCTCACCTTACATGCTTAGCTTCATGTCTACTTGTGAATGTCAATATATTCGGTAACCTTGGCATGTGTACATATGTAAATAAAATTTTTTCCAATCACGTCCAAATGTTTTACAGCAATAAACTACTCTTTGTGTGTGTCCATGAAATACAGTCCGTGCTATCGTGCGTGCGCGAATAGCTCATTTGCTTTAAAGGGGAAACTATTATAACAGAAGAACTCATGGCCGCAGTCCCCTGGGTCCCCGCACGACCCAGGCAGTGCTTAAGCGTTTGCTACCTGGTTCAGTCCGTCATGGTTGGATGCCTTTGGTGCCTTTGCCACATTGTAAAAACCGCCCCTTCGTGACATAACACGTGTGGTGGTGGTAGTAGTGGTTTTATTAAAAATAATAGTAAAAAGGAAGGAAAAGTTTTTTGCTAGCCCCGGCATCTGCCATCGATACTGAAGCACCTGAGCTGGGGCAGCGGAAATAAAGGACAGCAGGCAGAATGGAGAAATGAAATGAAAGAGGTGAGGGGACAGGAAGAGAGGATAGGGGGAAGTAATATGTACAAACTATTTACACAATAAGAAATGTGTCCAGGTTGTGCGCGTGATTAGTTCATTTTAGAGGAATTAAATCACACACGCGCACAGCACTGTGATGGTTACAACTGGAGTGGGGCGTCCAGTTATTAATCGTTCAAGGTAGAACTCGTGGAGCGTTCGGTCACTGCGTGTAACTACCTGTCGGAGAACAGACGGGACGTCAAGCCCGTGTGTTCGAGGAATGCACAGAGGCTCACCAAAGTTCGCTCACGAGTGCGCATCTCATTAATGAGGTTATTGAGCTGCCGCTTACGTCACATCAATGCCCGGTAACCTCCCCGCGGCCGCCAGTGCCGCGCTACTGCCTCGAGTCGACCGCTGGGTCTGTGGGCTGGGCGTCGCTCCCGCAAGAGGGTGTCGGGGAAAAATTGGAGCGGGCTTGTCTAGAACGGGGCTAAATGTCGTACCCTTAATTTGCCCGCTGCTGTTGAGTGGTTAGGTGCAAATATTTTTGGAAGGGGGAGGAAAAACCTTTAATCACCAAAGAAAGAGTGCTGACTGAGCTGGTGGTTGGAGTCCCCAGTCCAAGACCCCAGTGGCCTTGGCCGACGAGCGCACCAGTAGGATGAGCGCTCGTTGGCTCTCCAAGGTGAGGCCGGTCAGTTGTACCTCCCACTGCTCAGGTGGCGTGTCCGGTGTCTGTAAATTTTCGGGGGCACATGGTTTCTTAATGCGGCCTAGCGGCTCTGATGCGTTTCTCGTGACCGGTAAAAAAAGATGATTCAGTGCTTCGTTGAAAAATTGAAGTATATGTCTCCGTTTTGGCTAACCTTGCAACCTACCGAGTTTCATTTCCTTCTTATGGATAGAGAATTAAGTAATCGCAGTTTTAAACGAATGCCAGAAATGCGGTTTATAATAATTCTATTCAATGGGAAATGTATGGCTGCGGGAAAAAAACTGCAACTCTTGCTCTAATGCACCTACTCATAAAAAACTTAAATCACGTTTAGCCACTGATGAATATAATTTTTTTGAAGTTTCTCGCTGCTTCGTGTACGGTGTTCGCTGGTGAGGCGCCGTCGACATCATGTTCACGTCACTGCCGCTGCATCCACGCGACCCTGTTCCGTGGTTTCTGTCTCCTTCATCCGAGTGCATTCAGCGTGACACTTGCACAGTGGGTTACCCAGTTGCTCCGTCCACAAATGACTGACTGTAAGTTGACTTAATAGGTAAAACTCAAGCATATTTTGAGGCAATATATGGCTCTGATCCTTTCAGCAGACAGGGGAGGGATCGCTCGTGAAATTTGTCATATTTGGTGCTTTTCTGAGGCGAAACCAAAAAAAAAAACAGCATGCCTTGCTAGTTTTCTCTCAGAAAATACTTGAATGACACTAAGGAAAGCTGAGCCGTACAGCGGTCAGCCTTTCCATGCATGGGGAGCACAGCGCTAGCAACGAGTAACGAGCGCCCACACTAGTGCTATGCGGTGGGAAGGCAGAGCCTTCTGTGTGACGCCCAGAGCATGCGCGGTTGGCGGAGTACTAAATACCCTTGGTGAACTCAGGTGTATGTGCAACGTCGGGTCAGAGACGACGCAGGAGAGTCTACTCGACGTTAGGCGTGAACGGAGCAGGGGGCATATAACAGCGATGATTGCTAGCGGGCACTGAGCTGAGTGCCACTAGTTTGTGCAGATGGGATTCAGGATGTGATCTCGTGAGGACAACGATTCCGAAGTCAGAAGTTGTGTTCCTTCAAATATGGGTAGTCAACGCGGGTCATTGCGGGACGCGCGAAAGTGCGCATTTAAATACGAATCCTGCGTTGTCGTAGTCTGAAAACAAATGCACTGAAAGGTGTCCAGCTGCCAAAACATTGCGGATGGAACACTCAGCAATGCTCGTGCAGTACGTGCACTGATGTGCGCATACAGTGCGGTGAAAACACTCAGGCGTATTACAGTGAGAGAGAAAAATATTTAATGCACAATGCTTAACAGGTTCGTACTACAGGATGTGACAGTGGTTTTCTGCAGATATATAGTTTTCTTATTTCCTCCGACGGTTGTACACGCTATACATGATTATTTGCCCAGAATATCCAGAATAAAAGGCATCCTCAAAGAACAACGTCTGCGAACTCGCGCGTTTGATTAAGGTTTTTATTGGATGGTTCGGAACACTTCGAGGTAAGCCGTGCTTGTCCGCAGAGCTTCGATTTTCGAGTGGTGGAGTTACTCGGGACACTGCTCGGGAAGCGCTTGGCTGCGCGCAAAGTGCGCGGAGGTGGAATCAATTTTCGATGCCCCGACTCAATCCTCGGAATACGCCTTAAGAAACTTGTCGCTGCGCTGTATATATGCACCACTTAAAATCACCTCAACACCAGCTTAATATATGTTGCGCTGGAACTGTCGAACAAGCTAATCTCACTTAGTTGCGTGGAAGTACTCATACAGTGACTCTATAGTTGGATGGCTGCGCGCATGTCCCAATAAGGTGTTTTTCGGACGCAGATGCTTTGCTCTTTTTTTTTTTCTGTGCTGGTAGCCTAAGGGAACAGCTTCTGCCCGTGGTGGGTATATGCGCGTGTGCTGACGTAGAACGAGTCTATATCTCCTGGCGGGTGTGTGGGGCAGTAGACGAGTCACTTCCACCCTGCCCGTGTCTACGCCGGTGAGATGCGTCGGGCAGGGAAACCGGGCGTTCGACTCCCGGCCTCGGTTCCACTCGGCGGTCTGCGTGCTGGAGCAGAAAAGGAGTGGGCCGGCTGGATTGGCTGCGCAGCTGGCACGGAGCCAGCTCGGGGGGCGGGGGTAGGGGCGTCGCTCACGAGTCGTTCCGGTCGAACTGGGTCTTGACGAAATACGTGGTCAGGGTGCCTTTCCCCTTGACGTAGGTGGATCCCCGGCACTCGCACTCGTAACCACACTCCTGAAGTTTCTTGGCCGTGTCTTCCGTCACCTACGGGAAGGGAATCAAGGAAAAGAATACTAAGTCGCATTCTAATTGTAGGACGTACTGCTTGCCTATGAAGCGCGCGTTTCGCAGTGTTCTGCTAAGGTGCAGATGTGTCCACTCGATGAAAGCGCACACTGGCCGCTGCACTGTATTTGAAAACCGGGTGTCGTGTCGTGTCCGCGAGCCCGTCAGAGCGGTGCCGCATTGCAACGGCCAGTAGCCGTGGATGGCTGAGGCATGAAACACGCAGCAGGCGCGACGCCTCCTGGAGGTCGTTTGCTTGTTGGTCACTTTGGAAGCGGACGGCATTCCGCAGCTACACAGTGTACTCTGGGATACCGAAAGTGCTTGCGATAAGCGCGGTTGAAGCTTTAATTTCGAGCGCTCTCTCGGGGCCTAGGTGTAGCTAACATTTCGGGATAAAACAAACAGATTAATTCATTCAGCATTTGGGGCTCTGGAACAACGTCAGCTCTTTTGAGCTTATTGCAGTACAAGAGCTAGTTTAAGGGGCACTAAAGTGAGCTTGGAACATGGCTGCATCTTTCAGAACAGGCCGTACAGGACTGGTACTTGTAACGGCTCTTTTCTTGCGATTATATTCCTTTCGAGTCGCTCGCCTCAGCAACCGGCGGATTCTGGCAGTAGCGGGGGCGTAAAAAAATTTCAGCCAATGGCAAAGGGCGAAAAAATGAGAATAAAATAGAACCGGACTAGAACTGTTACACTACAGCGTGCAGAACGCCGTAAACCATTCGGCTGTGCTCCAGAGCTTTCGTTTTTTAGAAACGCAGAAATGAATTTTCTTGGGGACGGCCACCGGTTGCTTGTGTGGCGTCATAATAGGCTGCTAATAACTTTTGTAATGTTGACTTAGCCAGCGGGAAGCAGGGTGAGGGTCAAACGAACAGAGTGGCTGGCCTGAGCTGTGATTCTCTTGTTTGGTACTCTGCGCTGGGAGAGCGGGAAGAGGGCAAGAAAAAAGATTATGATGGATGACGCTGTGGACAGAGGAAGGGTGTCATAAATACAGACACATGCTGCAAGGCATATTGTTGACCAAAGCAAAACGACCAAGAGGACCCAATCTGTCGTCTTCTACCACAATGAATAGCGCCCAAGACTCGCACTTCAGAGCTATTACAATAACGTCACTGAGGAAGTCACCAGCCGAGCTGTCGTGGAACATGGAACTCGAGTGCGACCATGCGATATCGTATTATTATTATTATTATTATTATTATTATTATTCTGTTTGCAAAGATGACATGCGCATACATGTGTAAGACAGCATACCGTAATCCTCAGTTCCTTTCATGCAGCGTGTAGCGTTCCTTGAGATAAATTTTGTGCTGCTGGCGAGTACTTATTCGCCGTTTTTTTTTTTTCAGTCGTCATCTTGTGCACACAATGCAAAACAATGGATACATGTTAAGTCAAGTTCTGGAGCTTTTAAACGCATCTTCTCACCGCCGCCACAGTAGCTCGGTGTTTATGGTGCACGGCTGCATACCCGAAAGGCGCGGGTTCGATCCCGGCCTCCGCAGTCGCAAATAGGTGCAGGCGAAATGCTGGAGGCCCGTGTACTGGGCGATGTCAGTGTACGTTAAAGCACCCTAGGTGGTTGAAACTATCCGGAGCCCTCCACTACGGCGTGCTTAATAGCCTGAGTCACTGTAGGACTTAAAACCCACAGAGCAACATTTTCGTACCCACCTTATTTCATTTTATACTTTTTTATGACGGACAAAAAAATTGCAGGGTTGTTTGGGTTCACGTTTGATTTCACGTACCTGGATCCTGCCGATGACGCCACAACTGTCCATACGACTGGCCACGTTCACAGTGTTGCCCCAGATGTCGTACTGCGGCTTCTGAGCACCCACGACACCGGCTATGACCGGGCCGTGGTTGATGCCTAAAAGATTGCACAGAGTGCTTATTGGCATGACGGTAAAACACACACACACACACACACACACACACACACACACACACACACACACACACACACACACACACACACACACACACACACACACACACACACACACACACACACACACACACACACACACACACACACACACACACACACACACACACACACACACACACACACACACACACACACACACACACACACACACACACACACACACACACACACACACACACACACACACACACACACACACACACACACACACACACACACACACACACACACACACACACACACACACACACACACACACACACACACACACACACACACACACACACACACACACACACACACACACACACACACACACACACACACACACACACACACACACACACACACACACACACACACACACACACACACACACACACACACACACACACACACACACACACACACACACACACACACACACACACACACACACACACACACACACACACACACACACACACACACACACACACACACACACACACACACACACACACACACACACACACACACACACACACACACACACACACACACACACACACACACACACACACACACACACACACACACACACACACACACACACACACACACACACACACACACACACACACACACACACACACACACACACACACACACACACACACACACACACACACACACACACACACACACACACACACACACACACACACACACACACACACACACACACACACACACACACACACACACACACACACACACACACACACACACACACACACACACACACACACACACACACACACACACACACACACACACACACACACACACACACACACACACACACACACACACACACACACACACACACACACACACACACACACACACGCACGCACGCACGCACGCACGCACGCACGCACGCACGCACGCACGCACGCACGCACGCACACCCCTGTCCTCGTTTTTTGCGCACTTTGGAAAAGAACGAAATGCATAAACTTTAGCTAGATATACAAAAAAGCAGCACTTGGTGACACAGGGCCACTATTTGCGGCGTCCTGTATTACTCCGCTTTTTATGTTTGACTTTATTAAATAAACAAGCCGAGCATCAATATTCTAGAGCTGATATTTTTTTCTTGTGATAAGCTTCTTGTTTAGGTTACAAGAAAATTTTCAACAACGCACTACTTTTCTCTCGCGGAGGAATCACATGCTGCGGTCCTGAATGTGGGCGGAGCTTCACTGCAGTCTTGAGTTGTGTCCGTGTAAAGCCTGCCAGAAAACATTTATTTCGGTGCTTTTCGCAAGCTATTTGAAAACACCTTGTGCGCGAAGTTTTACAGACAGCGTGTGCCATCTGCATTAGTTTTGCGCGGAAAGACGGTTGGCTTTGTTGAAGCCCGCTTTCGTTCATGCGTAACGTCATGACGAACGCAACGCGACCGAGAGTTTTTACTTTCGCAATATTGCCGACAGGAACGAAAGCCTTTGTTCTAATGAAGACGGTCCCACGTACCGATTCTGAGCTTGAATCGCTGGAATGACTCTCTGTTTATTTGCTCGAGAAGCGCCGTGAGGGCGATGGCGAACTCCACCAGGCTGACAACGTTGTGATCATCGCGTGGCTTGTCCTGCAAGAGAGAGATTTAATTAACCCCAGGTAAACCGTAGTGGAATAGGGCCGACAACGACTACGCATGACGTGACGTGATTAAATGCGGACTGAAAATAGAAAGCTTCGTGCTGATGTCAGTCGCAAAAATGTACAATGAGCCGCAATGTCACAAATGACGCATTTTGTGCCAGTCTGTGCAGACAGCGATTCTTGAAAAAGTTTGGGAGAAGAACTGGTGTCGCGTAGGTCGGTTTACCAGTGAGGAAGAAAGAACAAGGTTAATGGACAAAGCAGTGACGTGAACCAGACGGAATACCAGAGAGCGCACCTTGTAATTATTATTTTTTTTCAATTTATACTTTTGTGTGATTGCCATTGGTCAGCACCGCTTTTGATACCGGAGCCAGCCGATTGATATTTCTTACTACTGTCAGCCCTGACTTCACATATGGCATTCACCAATGACAAAACGGGAAAATACTTAATCCAGAAAAAAGGTTCACTAGTGTCAGCTGGACAGATATGTCCTGTCCAGTACCGTTCTGCTTCATTTCACTTGCTTTGAGATTGTATTTATGAATGTCTAGTGGCGCAGAGAGTCTCGTACAGCAGATTTTGATTCATTGCTTCTGCGCACTGCGAAGTGCGAAGTAATCTGTGCGCGGTACCTTGGCTGCACACTAATCGGCGGAGGAGCAGCCATAAGCATAGCGAGAGTAGGAGGGTGGGAGTGGGCGAAGGCATGCGCTTGAAGCACCGCTTGTCGTTGCTTCAATGTAAGCAGGGCGTTCGAAATATTCATACAGTGAAACCGAATGATTTGCTAAACTTTCCCAAAAATATTTTCAAATTGGGTACATTTTGTTTTCCGAGTGCCTGTGGACGAGATTCAAGAACACGGCGTTCCGTTCAGTAATTTAGAAATACGGCGTATGGGCGCGGCTTCCGCAGCGCTCGGTAACATATCTTGATTACAAAGTCGTGAAGTAGCGCAATTTGGAGAAAGATATCGAGCACTGAATGCTTAGCTGCTTCAGCTGGTGACAGAAAAGGGTCGGGAAGCGGGGAGGGACACAACTACTAAATGCTAGTCGCCACTAAAGCATGGGCCTCATAGCACCGAGGCAATGACTCTACCTTTCCTTCGGAGAGGCGTGAAACTACTACTTTCTTCTTGAAGCGCAAACAAATATTGACCGATTCGCTCCTTATAGTCGCCCTTCGTGCATCAATATGCACACCCTGTGGTTGGCGACGGGCGCCCCCGTGACCTTTAGCTCATCCTTTCTTATCTCCCCTTTGTCGGTTGCATCCTGGGCTGTTCTATAGCGCCAGGAACACAATGGCCACTTATCAGCATTAAAAGCAGCCGCTTTTGCGCTACAGCGCTATGAAGGCCCTGTCTCCTTTCACGCCGATAGGGGAGGATCACGTACCGTTGCTGCGTGCCAAAAGGGGCAATGTGCGAACGCGGCAGTAGCGTTATTTCAAAGACTAACGCAAATATATTGCTCTGGGACAGGTAAAAAAATTAAAGGTGGCCGCATCACAAATTCATATCTTGGGAAATCGACGGCCCATGCTCCTCTTTCTCCGTTCTCATACTTCCCCTGCTCGTCGATGCTAGTGGCACGAGCAGGGCCGTTCAGAAATACATGTTCTCAGAAGCCCAGGATTACGTATTTTCAGTGAAAGACCATTTTATGACAGTCCCCAGAGCGACCGATAAGTTTTTAGGAGCCCAAAGCAGAACGCATTTTGCCCACAATCTCTTTCGGCGTCATACACATCAAGCATGCTGGATATTGATGTTGTGCATGCTTGCAGGTGATAGTTTAGTTTTGCGCTTATGGTTATACGCACCCCGTTTTCTTCTCGGCCCGGCTGAAGGCCAGCTGCAGCCATGTAGGTGCTGCCGATCGTCTTGATCTTTTCTATTACGCTAAACTTGGGTTTCAAGAGCAGCTGAAACAACAGAAAATGGTGCAAAAGCATAAACAGCGTTGGTGCATCTTCGCGCGCCGAAAAAGCATTGAAAGGCGAAGACAGGTGTTGATACCTTGTCAAAGTCGCAGATAATCTCGTTAAGAAGCCGCAAGCACTCCAGCCCCTGTTTGTTGACGTCAGTCTCATCGTAAAACTCGATGTAGTTTGGTATGGAGGCAAACATTACGGCCACGTTGCTGTAGCGCTCGTGGTAGAGTTCCTGGCACAGATGAATAAAAAATAAATAAAATACGTTTAACAATTGAACGTTTTCGAAAACGTACTTTGAGGAGCGAGTGTCGACCGTGTTTCGGGCTTAACAGTGCTATTTCAACTGAAACGTTTGCGGGAGTGCTTCAGTAACGGAAATGTTTTGTACCCACTTTTGAGTACATGCGCTTGACCGAACCCTTTCTGTCTGGCACTTAAAGCCCGCACGGACTGCGAATACGTACATTAGGGCAACCTTCAGCAAAAAATAAAAAAATAGGAGAGAGCTACAATGACGGGATCGCTTGAGACGTTTGTGGTAAGAGAAGCGAAATCAATAATGCTTGTGTCGACTGCCTCTGCTCTTCTTTGGCTCCTTAGGTCTCGGCTTGCACGGTGCAGCGGTGTCTGATGCCGCAGGCGATGCGCGGATATCAACACATCTCTTGAAAACGCTCAACTGCGTTTGAAAGCCTTTATAACAGCGCAGCTGGCCAGTCAGCGGAGAAGAGCAGAGTCCGCTCTGACTGAAGCAGCGCTCCCTCTGGGCCTGCTTCAGCTCCCGAAAGCGATGCAACAAAGTGCACACGTGCGCGGTATATGGAAGAAGAAAAGAAATGGTGAGCACTTGTGAGAGCCTGCTGTTGTTGAGGAAGTGCGAGGCGACGTGGGCCGGCAGGATGTTTTCCAGGAGGATTTTGTTAATGCTGCCCATGGTCTCCATCTCGTCGTGTTCGACACGAAGCTTAGCTCTGGACAGGAAGTCCACGCGTGCCATGTACTCCACCTGCGCCATTTGATATGCGAGTCTGACTACGAACACAGCGAGCAAGGAAAGAAGCGCGACAGACGTCTTTTTTTCCCCAGCACCAAAATCGTTGTATAATGCGTAGGCGAGAAAAATAAAATGAGGGGTAAGGGAAAAATGCAAAAAACAACAAGTTATTTAACGCTAGTAACAGTGACTTGCAATGTGTCCGGGATTTTCTTTTTTTTTTGCACTTGCACGCTACTCGTTAGACAGCGCGCACGATACGCGCAACTCAGCGCACAGGGCGCCAGCTTGCAGTTACCGTACCGAGCTGGTGCTGCACGGCCATCTGTTAGATGCAGACCTAGATTTCACGATGGCGAATTGATTATGCATCTTAATCGAGGCCAGACTGCGCGTCCACAGACTCATGCTCGTCCCCGATCGTTCGAAGCTTCTACTGTAGAGCACGTACCGTAGCCAATCTCAGAACTTCATTTGCTGGAGTTCGTTGGAGAAGTCATTAAACTGCCGACCAGCCAGGGTGTATAAAGGTTTCTCAAGGTTTAGAATTAGGGCACAGCGAACAGAAAACTGGCGGTAATGCGACGCAGCTGTTCAGTGCCAAAGACTATTTAACGAGCGGTCAATCGCTAATGCACTAAGAAATAAAAGTTACTTCTACAGCTTAAAGTGGTCGTCATTCTTATATTAGAAGTTTTACCTCCTACAGTAATCCGTAGCGTAATTTTTCAGCCAGAAACACAACACCAGGAAAGAAGAAACCAGCGAAAAGTCGATACAAAAAGGCATATTAGTACTCTTCGACTGTGTCGCCGCGCGCAAAAATCTGCACGGTCAACTCAACACAATGTTCGAGTTTTTTAGTTTCTTATTTGTACTCGCCGCAGCACGATGTGCAGCAGTCATACAGTTTCCTTCTCTGGTGATTAATGACAGCGATGTATGAAACCAACATATTGCCAAAACTGATGTCCGCGGGCATAAACAGGAAGCGTAAACTGTCATTGCATTCTGTTTCTTGAACCTACACATCCGCATACTTCATTAAATACCATTCAGGGCGAAGGCCAGCAGTAATTGATTCTATACCTTTGTGATATTTCAGCACGGTACCCGATAAAAACTTGGCGCTGCCGGTTTCCCAATCATGTCCATAAAGACTAGAACTAAACTCTACTACTAGGTTATTACTTGGTGGCTTAGCTATACAGAAGCAGGCAGCCTAGGGGGGCGAAAGACTCTATTGGACCTTCTCTCGCTAACATTTTATAAATTGGTGAAGACGTTACGTATACACTCTGGTGCCGGTGCAATTCGACATACGCTGCACGAGAAAAAAAATGCCTTCGCTTTATACCACTGTAATCTTCAGAACCGAGCTTCAGCGGCCGAAAGTTACAGCAGAACACACACAGTTGGCTCTTCTGGTTGAGGATAACGTACCTGTCTGTCCAAAATGTGAAGGATAACCACGTAAAACGTGAGAAAAAGGGCTGCGTAAGCACCGTGTGGAACATTCGAGAGCCTGCAAGAGAGAACAACCTGGTCAAGGAAATGGCGGTGCAATGGAGAAAAGGGAAGTGGTCGAGGGCCACGACTTCAACTTCATTTCTACTGTACCAGTCGTAATGGAGACCTGTGACCGCTATCCAAAAACTAAGTGGGTTATGTTACAGTTACCTTTCGCTTGATTTTATGGAAATCAAGCATCCTTGCAGCAAGACCAACTGACTGCGTCGCCATTTTATTGCGAACGTACTTTCCTCTTTTGGGCGCTGGAAAGCAAGGAGTGCAGTACGTGCAGCGATTGCGTTTAGCTTTTATAAGACAGCAGGAAGGTAGCAATTGCGAAACTCGATCACGAGAGCATAAGGTCAAGCCAACAGCAGAAGGCATCGCGGCCAGCTTGGAGCACAGAGGCCAAGAGTCCGGCAGGAAAACACGATTATTGTCGAAATTTACTGCGAACTTCACCGATATACAGGGCGCTTCATATAGGGTGCTTCGCCTAAGACTTAACGCAATTTAAAAAAAAATGGCTTTTTTCAGTTAGAAGAGCGCTTTTTTCGATATATTGTCAGCGGTGTAGTACCTCAGAATACAGCTAAGACATGCTAAATAGCAGGCTGGTTTACTAATATTGAATAATTAACTTTTAAACTATTAGTGTTAGGCTCCTTAATTATTGAGAGGCGTGTAGCCCACTGTAAGCAATATTCATGTCAGATTTAGAATTTCGAATACGCGGTTATCCTCGGCGCTGTGGCCCAACACATATTGGCAACATCGCGCCAAAATAAATGTGCTTTCGAGAAGCTTGCTGGCAAAGCAACCCCTCCAGTGCATTTAACTGGTCGAAATAGCCAAAATTTGTTGGGCCACACCGCGTTTTCGAAATTCTACAAAATTATTGCTTCTCCCGTAATCGTAAGACACCGCTGAAACCCGGGGAGTGCGGCTAGAAGTGCTTTCGCTCCAGAAAAACATGCATGAAAAAGATATGAGCTGAGACAGAGGCTTGCAACAGTTTTCTTCTTAAAACAGAACTATTTCTTTGGAAAGGTTGACATCAGCTGACTGCAAACGAAATACTGGTTACTCTAATGCCTTTCACGCCAACTTGTCCGTCTTTTCCACGAACCTCGTTGTGCGCCGGGGACACTGCGTTTGGACTCGTAGACTGTTTCGCGTTTGAAATCGGGTGAAACAAGTGGGCATAGCGTCGTCTTGCAGTTGAGCCGCTTGCTGTGCAAAATATTCAGCGTCCGTGTATTTTGCTTTGTAAGATGTACATTTGGTATGTTCCGTATTAGCGCAAAACCAGGCACCTCGCGATCTTAAGCACCTGCGTCCCTTCTCCAGTGATGAGCTTATTTTTGAAAAAACAGTCGACTACTGGATGCTAACGTGCCCCGGTTTAAAGCGCCTCACCACGATTTAACGGTGCTTTAATTTATTTTAATGCCACATATATGTAAATGTGCCCTTAGCTGCACGGTACTACTTATTGGTCACAAACGTGTGTGACCGTACATTACTGCTCATGGTTACATATGCATCGATATAGTCAAGAGCGGTCACCAGCGCTTCTGGCCAGGAGGATGTCTTCGAGAGTCATTGAGACAAACCCTGGCTCTTGCTTCATACGTAACAACGGTCAACACACCAACCTCTGGCTTTTGACGACGCAGCGCGTTCCACAATTAGCGGTGTTGTGCCGGGTAATATTTTCAAGATGGGAGCATTATATACTGCACGATCGCAAAGCTTAGCTACGGTAAAATCTGTTAACATCTGAAAACCAGATAAATTTGTGAAGTTTGTTGCAATTTATTTGCTTATAAGCGACGTTACCGAAAAGCTATGGAAAAGAATGTTTTTTTTTATTACTTCAGAATGCAATCGGTAATTTAGCAGTTTTCCAGAAAACCTACCTCTGCCAGGCCCGAGTAACGAAGAACAGACCAAAAATGGCATAAAGGAAGGAGCTCCACATACCCGGGTTCAGGTTCAAGAGGATCACCGTAAAGGTCCGACCGGAAGAATATGAAGGCCAGGGAAAACGATGCCAAACCGTTGATCATCGCCAGCAGTTTGAGGAGAAAGTTTATCCTCAGGTACACCGAGACGGCTGTAAGCGCCAGCATGGCGCACGGTAGTTGGTACTGCATAGAACGTCGAAGAAAAATATGTCATTGTGTTTATAAACATCAGTGCCTGTGCTTACTGCTGTCTATCTGAAATAACTATAGGTTATTATTATTTAGTGGCGTGGCATCGCACGAACACGCGGGAAGTTCACGTCATCAGCTTGGTCGTAAACCAGCGCACGACAAATGAACCCTCTGTTGTTGCACGAACATGCCAAGTGTCCCTATCTATTGCAGATTATGTTCTTGAAATGGAAGCAAGCGCGTAAATACAAGAAAAGAACAAACTTTCGTGCCTGTTTGGAATTCATGACCATGAACCAACATCGCCAAGCCAACACTTCTTTGTGATTATGTTTTCGGAGTAACTGGAGTCATGCGCAACAGAACACGTGGCTGCCGCCCTTCAGCCGCAAGAACCTGTTTCACGAATGAGAGACTCAGATCGATGACACATGGGGGACCGATATTACGCAGAGCTCAAATATCGAACTGCTTTCATAAAAAATAATAAAAAGAATGCATGTATACAGTTGTTTATTTGGGGAGCAAGACTGGAAGGCTAAGGGATGGATGGTGCAATCGATGTTTCTTCTACGAAGTTGATGAATGTCAGACATTCTACGGCCGACTGCTGCAACTAAAATCGCGAAGTTCGCTTGCTTAAATCACATTATGTTGACCTGTAGCGCTCCTCGTGCATGTAAGGACATTTTTCTCAGGCGACATGAGATGACGTGAAGCTGATTTGTTGTTACCACGCGTAAGTTTTAGAATAGCGTTTCTATGTCTGGGTTGCTATAGTTGCTGCGTCTAGAGAGTTAAGCGACATGTCTTGTTTCCCCATCATAGTAGCAAGCCCCACGTCGATTATAGTCCGTCGAAATTAGGGAAATTTCCTAATAACGAGGATATGCTCGCAATAAACGTCAACTTGAAGGGACACTGAAGACACCTCCGTCTAATTATTGTTCTCATTCAAAGCTGATTCTCTGGCCCTTGTTAACATTGATCCGGCAGCAAGAAACTCATTTGTCTCCGAGAAGATTGTATTTAAAAATTCTTTGTGGCAGCTGATTCTAACGCGTGACGTCCTGGCCGAAAAGGACCAATTGCCACCGTTTTGAACTGAATGGCGGTTTAGCGTAGACTCCGAGATACGCGACCCAACATCGTTGTGTCGACGCACACATATTGCTTGCGAAATCGGCCGCTTATGGAGGCACCTGTAGTTCACCTTTTGGTCCTTTTTACCTTACGAAAACTCAGTTTTCGATATGAGTACTCTCGTCGGGATTACTTCACGGCACCCTATCGATACAGGTCAGCTTCTATTTCTCCTCAGTGTTTCTTTAAAGGCAGCTCCACTATGGCCACGACTTCAAACTATAAGAAAGCCGCTTGTACAGCTTTTTCTTGGTCTGTGTTTTTTATGTAGCTTTCTCAAACAGTTGATGGGTTGACGACTGTTGTTTCCTAGATGATGCCAGCAGAAAAAATTAACTCAGAATACCCCCCCCCCTCCCCCCCGTTTTCCTGTGTCAACATTCATTTCGTAAAGTGAGAATCACCAGCTGGGCCTCTGCGCGATCAGAATGGCTATTTCAGGGCTTTTTTTTTGTCTCCAGTGTTCTTTAACGTTCAGAAAGGAATTGTTTTTGAGTGGTTGAGTACTCTAGCTAAAATGCGCGCGGCAGTGTTTCCTAATTTCAGATAAGTTTTGGTGCCTTTCTTGTTCGTGAAGTTTGAGGAGCGGGTACTTACACGGACAAGTCCACAATCGTAAGGAATTTCTTCGATCAGAGCTGTCGCATAGCTCCCGTTGCTCTCGTTGCTTGGTATAATGATGTGTTCTCCGCCCGTGCTTCCGCACGTAATCTGAAAAGCAGATCAAGGCAATTCATTACAAACATTAGACGTGCGTAGGCATGTTCCTCGGATTAAATGGATCTGTGCGATTGGAAGAGAACCGAAGACGACCGTTTTGACTATGATTTGTTCTCTCTGAGAGCTCTTTGAAGAAGCCCCTAATTTGCCTTTCCAGAAATGACAGCTGTTTCCTTCAGACTATGTAGTGTTTAATTTTTGACAAGAAACGCGGACTGCGCTCCGCATTTTGTTTTCAGCAGTTCTATATGCCGGCGGATGCACTTGGTTTTGTAGGCGTCTTTCGGATACCACGGCTGAGTTTTTCTTGGCAACATTGGTCTTTTCCACCTTGATGTCTCTGACGAATTGATCTGCAGCTTTGTCTGTGGTGAATTACAAGCAAAAATGCTCAGTTCACTGTCTGAAATGCTCGAAAATGCGCATACGCGAATCAAAACAGTCTCAGAAGTTCGCACTCAGACGCAACCTTTTATATTTTTATCTCTAATTTTTTAACACGATAGACTGTGTAAGAAACAGAACGCAAGAAAAGTTGTTAAATACGTCATCACTAAAACGGCACCTCAAGCACGATTTTTCATTCACTTGCGCCACAGGTGCTAAATATCACCTTGAAACATTTTTTTCTTTAATTTGAATCATTATCACCGCGACCAGTTAGGACCTAAAGCCGCACCGTACCTACCATGTTTATGAACGTTGCTGACATAATGAAGAGGATTGTTGTAATGAAGAACAGGATACGCAGAAGCAGATTTCCCGCCAGGCCTGGAATGCACTGGGGATGAATTGCAGTGGAGTGGGTCGAAGTCTCTCTGTCCATACTCTGACAAGAAAAAAGACGAGCCGTATCAGTGACTGGAAGGGTAGACTTGTAATAGGCTTGCGCCGTTTTCTTAAAGGCTCTAAATATATACGCGCAAAAAAGTAGTGCCTACATGTGTCCATTACTATATTTTTTTTTCATTTTCCCTCGAAGCATTTTGCTTCTATTAACAGTAAATGTTGTTTATTGCAATAACTTTGATAGAAAGCCGCATTTAAATAAGCTCCTAGCACAACAGCTCAAAAATGCTGAAAATAAATATAAGTGCCCGTCAAGTTCTGACGTTATTTTCCTATTATTGCGCTGCGCGCACAACGGAAAGTTCAACTCTCTTCAATGTCATGCGCCGCCATATGTAGCACGCACATTCTTAGCTGCTGCATGTGTCGACAATGTATGGGAAAATATTCCGCTCAGTGCTGCAACGCACAATGAAATATGTAACTTCATATTTCTTAAACAGGTCGTTCTAAAAACAACACAAAACAAGAGGTTAGGAAGGTAGAGATCTTCATTTTGAAGCAAATTGCAACAGCATAGCGTGACAGCGATGCACTGTTCACCACGTGAAGCTAGCCGGAAAAGCATTTGCGGTGGGACACTAGGTGTCAGACAGAAAGGTAATGATGCCGTGTTCTTCACGCGGCAAGAACGTAGTAAGACAGATGAAAAAAAAAAACGCGGCTAAAATACATGTAGTAGTGACACAAGCATGGGGTAACCACGGGCACCAGCTTTATAAGAAATAAAATAAAACAGAAGAGCGCGCTGCTCTTCTGAATTCTGAGCGAGTTGCTTGCGAGAATAACTTTCGATGAATTAAGAGTAAAGTGGTCTGAATAGGCTCGGAAGTAGAGCAACATTTCCCCAAGCCTCGAACCGAACTGCTCCAAGAGGTAACTTCTGTTGCAAAGGCAACGTCCTGCGATGGAGCAGCTACCAGGGGTGTTTCGCCAGAAATCCCGAAGGCGCGGATGTCCGTTGCGCAATAACTACCGCATGCCTGGATCACGACGTGCAATACATTCCGGATAGCAATGCACGTGCGATATTATGTTTGGGTTCTCGATACCGAAATAATCGTTGCAGCCACAACGCGAGGGAGGAAAAAGGGGGACTTCAACCTGAAACCGAGACTAAAGAAATTGCATAGCACACAACTTTCGACCCTGCAGATTCAATATTAACAGGCAGACGCAAGTAGAGGGGGAGGCAGTTTCTGGCTGAATAAAATCGTTAAAATCTTCCCCAGGTAGTGCGCATATCTACCGTCGCTGAAGTCAAGTGAGGGCGCAAACTTTTCTCAAGTTTATTAACATAGTGCAAGTTTATCGGCATAATCTGCGGCACAGAGCTGCAAACAATGAAAAACACGAGTGTGAGGACAAGCGGGTTGTAGCCTGAACGGATTAATAATGTCAAAACTCATTCGTGCTTCACCTTTGCAGCTTTTGCCTTAATTTTGTCAACAGTGCACAGGAGAAACACATTAAATAATAGGATTATTTAAATGTTCTACGCGGCTGAAAAAATCTGATACAAGTTGTTGGCAGAGCACGCAAGAGTAGTTTTTAGTCATACCAAACTCATTGATCAATTAATCGATTAATAAATTTTTCAGCCGCTGAAGGTGAGCGAAAAGTTTCAGTTATAAGGTTGTAGCTTGTTAAAAGCAATTTCCAAAAGGCGTAATTTTTGTAACGGTATCGCATTATTCCAAAACCGTTTACTTTGCTCGAAAGAAGGTGCATGGAATTCAGAATTTCCGCTTCAGGAGCCTGACCTTGAGTGTACTCCCTCTGTATTTTTTTCACCGAGTACTCAACTATCACTCCATCGCGCCTGTAGTAGCGTTCCCTTAGTAGTCGTTGACATTCAGTGCCAAAGTTGGAGCACCTGCAGCCGCTATCACCGCCCTCGAGTGTCTGCAGTGTTCTGCTCCTTTGGCGTTTCGTGCGCTTCTTTTAGAGCGTGGGAAAATGCTCGGAATGAATTCTATTTTCAGGACTTGCACCGTTCGTCATTTATTTCGACGCTGCAAAATTTTTAACTAAAGCTTTTTTAAAGCTTTAGTTAAAAAGTTGAAGTTAAAGTTGAACATACTACTTCGACTAACAGTTCCCATTTGAATGAAGTAAAACCGACTCCTGGGGGCTCTGCATGACCCCGAACTGAGCGTCGCACTTTTAATTCTCGCAGGGTGTACCAAATTTGTTCAACGCTTTCAAGCGCTGCTCGCCGTTTCTATTCGCAAGGCCCTTTTTCGCTTGAGTAATTTATGCAGGCATCAAAAAAGCTAGTCAGGTTTGCAACGACAGTCACTTAAAAAAACGTGCAAAACACCGTACAAAGTAGCACAATGGTTGAAAATTGCACATCTATGCACCAGGACTTGTCTAATATTAGTACGTAGGGCTTAGGATATCCATATCGTTTATTTCGAAAATGCAGCCGACGCTAGAAACGCGGTAAAAATGATACTGCGGGTAGCAAAAACCGTCTGCATGAACATGGTGGAGGAGGTGCAACCAATCTAACTGTTTAGAGAAATATTGTGCGCTAGTTACTAGGCACCAAAATGCACCCTGCTTGCGACATGAAGAGTGGTATTCTCGTGTCTGAAACAAAGACATCACAGCTTGCTGTGGCACATTCCCGGAAAAAGCTGCGAATTTGTAATAAACTAACTGTGCCTGAAAGGGTTAAATGCATGGCTAAAGTTACCCGGGACATCGTTAATGTCTGTCAGCACATGGCAGTTTTAGAGGACACTTCGGAAAAGGGGCTAAAGAAAATTTGATCACAGATTACGAGAGACGGAGGAAATGTACGGTTGCTATAGTGCACCGTGCCTTACGAGATTCAAGGCTGTAACGATTTCATCACCGTCACAATAAATACAGTAAATACAATACAATAAAACAGATAGGGCCAAAAATCACGTATAATCAATACTAATACACTAGCTGCTGGTCAATTCCTCTTTGCAGCTTATGTAGGAAGACAATATACTATTTTGATACGCCTTCAGTGCCGGAAATAGTATTCAGAAACATTACATAACTGCGTAATGGTTCTGCGTACATTGCCGCACTTGCAAAAGCGAACTTATTGCTGTGTATATGAGCCTCGTTCTAAATGGTAGCGGTGCTAGCAAGGTAAGAAAATCGAGGTAAATAGGAGGTGAAAATACATCGAAGCACCGTTTCCACGAGATACATGTAACGACTATTTGAAGAGGCCACTTGAACACCTTCTCAAAATTGAGCACTCCTGGGTCCGTATTCCGGACATGCCCACTTCGGTCCGCGCTGATTGAATGAAAACCCAAATACAAAGGCGACTGCTGCGTAACGCAACTGCTGACCCGTCTTTATTTTTACGGCATCTCAGCTGAAACTGCACTAGTACCATTGTAGTACAAAAGCGAATGTTGAAAAGCTTGTGCCATAAATACTTCCGACTTAAACCCAAGCGTTCAAAACAAAAATGGCGGCGGGAGCTTGTGCGCAACTAACTCGATCCGAGAGGGCGGAGGCGGTGTTTGTCGTTGCAAGAGAACGCACCCAGTTTAAGCCACGGTCCTTTGTTCTGCACGCCCACTTTGTGGAGACTGAGAATACGGGCCCTGGTGGCTTTGTACACAAGCTTCTGCTGCGTTGTGATCTCAATTTCTGATCTCTAGGCTACTTTTTTTTCTGTGGCAACAGAGAAATGAATGAGCATGAAAGCAAAAATAGAGAAATCAGCTTATAAGAGTCTGGCCTACTGCGGACTTCACAATTCGCGGTCATGTCAAGAATTCGTCTGGCGTTGGGAAGTGGTGCGGTGGGCTGTTAACCTGTATCGTTGAGGAAACACGAGTTTGTAAATATATATTTCATTACCGCAAGTGAAAAATGCATTCAGACTGGCAAGAAAAAAAGGTTTTCTGGACTGCCTCCCCTACCTCCTCTCGTTTTAAATGACCGCCAATTGCAGCATCTTGGCCACGAAGGTGCGCCTTCGTGATTAACCTCCCAAGATAGGCGCAACCGAAAAAAAAAAACAGGAAAAACCTCATGTGGTTCAACCAGCAATTGTTTTCATGGCCCTAGAATTCCTCCGAATCACAGTTAACCATGCACCACAGTGCAAATGAGACGTACAAGTGCTATCGACTCACCCAGTGGCTGTAATAAAGGGTACCGCCATCAGGCAAGACAAACAGGCGTTGACTAAGTAGCCATTTCTTAACTCCTAAAGGGACACTGAGGACATATGGAAGTCGTCCTGTATTGATATACTATCGCCTTTAAAGGACAGTTAAGCTACTTTCACTGAAAACGGAGCTTCTGAGAGAAGGCCAAAAAATTAAATACAGGTGGAGCCACTACCGGTCGTTTTCACAAGCAGACACGCTATAACGTAACAATTTTTTTGTTGTTGCGTGTCTCTGAAGCTGGGCCACAGCACCATTCCTTTCTAAACAGTGATTACGGAGCCTTTTTCGGTACCGACATCACGAGTTCGAATCAAGTGGCAGGAAAAAAAAGTTGCATTTTCAAACTCAACTTTAATGCGACTTTTGACGCCGGACAGACATCAGCATAGTCAGAAAGAGCCACAGTATTGATTTTTACTAAGAGCAAAAAATTGGATGGAGTGGTCTCCACTGTTCCCTGGACGAACGCTACGGCGGTCGCCAACCAGGGCAGGCTGAAATGCATACCTGACACTGGCGCGTGCAGGCGGCCAGGGTGAGCACGCCCAACACGATGGAGGCCGAGGCAAGCACGCACAGGAGCATCAGGTGCCTGCGAGAGAAGGTTGCGCCAGGTTGTCAACTGCTTCGTCCACTCTGGCAATCCCAAGTGGGCGCGCTGGGCACCTGTCGCCATGCCGTCATTGCTTCAGCAGCGAACCGTTGAGACGCTTCACATTATGCGCAGCCTAGGACTAAGGAGAGAAACGCTCTATTTTTTCTGCGCTATATTAAGCGCTAAGGAAGTTGGTAGCACCTAGAATCAGCGGCAGCGGACCGTTTTATTGGGCCGACACCAGCCTGGCACGCCAGGGTGCATGGGTGGGGCTGAGGAATATAGGGGTGATTGAGCAACGATGGGGCAGGAGAAGAGACAGTCTTCAAAATTCGCGTGAAAGAATGGGCAGTTGTGACACGAGGGGTCTGAACGGGGGCGGTACACACAGAGACGGGTAAGGGTGCGGAGGCGTTCGTCTGAATTTTACGAAGAATGCGGCGAGGTCTGGCTGGGGCGCAGGGAGGTGGGTTGGATACAGCTTAAACTGCTTGCAATTGTTTCGGATGGTGCGATTGTGGGGCAATGCCTCAGCCCTCGTAGCTGGGCTGACCCAGAGGATTGCTGGCGGCCGGTTCTGAATGTCTCAGGCTAACTGATTAGCCAGTTCACATCTGACAACTCCTGAATGGCCAGGAATCCACCAAAGAGTGATGGTGGCTGGACGGATCAGTAACAGTGCATCATCGAGACCTTCTCTTAGGACTTGGGGTAGGGTGCTACTTTTAATGAAGCGGAGAGTGGCCTGGGTGTCGATGTACACCACATGAGAGGTTTGAGGTAGCTGCGGGACCAAAGTGACGCTCCCTCTCCTTCGAACTGCCGCCCGCTCGCCAGCCTGAGGTGCGGCTCCGTAATGATTTTTATCAAAGAATCAAGGAAAAAAACACGTATAGTATGTAATCTTTATCGCTCCAGTTGTGAGCGAATACACTGCTAAAAGAGATTTAAAATCTCTGCCAATGGTTTTCGCGGAGGTTTTAACGCACACATTGCCAAACACTTGCCAATACATTGTGCAAAGGAGCAGGGAATTCTACTTGGCACGCAAAGTACCTCGAAGGTGAAGCAAACTGATACATAAGTTTTATCTGATAAACAGTCCTAGGTGTAAACGAACCGCAAAACAATAATTAATAAAGGAAAATGATACGGCATTAAAGTTATGCTAGCCACCACAGACGCTTCCTTAAAGTTGACAACGTACGCTCATTTTCGAAAGATCACCCATGTCGCTCTCGGGCGCTTCACCTGCTGAGATGAAAGCCCGAAACTTCGCCCACTCACCTCCTAGTGCCCGAAAAACTGCCTTACGTCTGAGGCTATGATGTCCCCTGGGAGGCCAGTAGAAACTAACCCCCAAGTAAAAAAGACACGCCCAGTGAGAAGAATATCGCGGTAATTTTACCTACTTCCATACGTCTACGGCAAAATTAGCACGCGGATTGAACGCTGGTTTTACCGTGAGGAATAGCTTCTCCGCAATAGAATTCCCCGCAAGGATAAATTGTCACATATTCTAAAGACAGCCATAATTTGAAGAAGGCAGGGAAACGGTCACACGTCTGTGTAGTGTTTACGGCATTTAAAACACTCCCGAGTTTGTACAGAATGAGCTGTCCAGCGGGAAAGCGGAAGCCTGACTAGCGTAAAACAAACTCCACGTTCCTTGTCGGTAGGGTGTGGTGTACAGCATCCTACTATTTGGTGGAAAGCTCCACATTGGCCAAACCAGCAGAAGTATAAATGTGCTCATAAAATAGCGCAACAATGAAGTGCGCAGCGGTAAAGATGGTCATCGGGCGGTACATTGCAAGACGTGTGATTCTGATCCACCTTGCCACCCACTTTATGATGAGGCAGTGCGTCAATATAATCATAGCGACCAGTTAACCAGGGAAATCGTGGAAGCGTCGAAGATTGTGCGAACTGGGACTGAGTGCGTCAGTGGGCCGTCGATACGTTATCAGAAAAAAGAATGAATTCCTGGTGTAGACGGCAAGTGCAAGCATCGTTATCTGTGTCCCCGTGACCTTTTTATTTTCCTCTACATTATTTTGCATACGCCAGACTTGTATGTATATGCTTCTGATAATGCAATAAACCAACGTCAGTTAGCGCTTGTCCATGTCTCATCTCATTCTCCCTTGAGTGTGATGTTTTCTTCAGAAGAGTGAAAAGAAAGAGGAGAGAAAGTAAAGTTAATTTAGAGGAAAGACAGAGAGGCCTGCCTGCTACACCACACGAGGGATAGGTAGAGTGCGAATGGAAGGTGGTGATGTCAGAATACAACGAGTCCAGTACAATGAATAAGAACGTGCGGACGCGAGGTAAGGTGATCATACCGCGCTCCCATATCCCGCAGAGCTGCTTTCACTAAATTTTACGTTAAGCGTCAGTAGCGTAAAAGTGTTTCTGCAGTGAAAATAAAAATGTGTTAGAACCTGAACTTCATTGCACCTCCATGAGTATTAACATGTTACTTCCGCACCATAAAACCGTTAGCATTAAACGCTAGATTTCGCGCAAGATTGGTACTCAAACGCAGTGAGACTTCCTTTTCTTTCAGCTTTCAAAAACACTTAGCCTTCGTGATGCGTTACTTATTCGCGAGGCAAATGCTCCGCCTTTCTCACTACGGCCGTTCCGACAGCTTACGATGCGAAAGCTGGGAATAAATTAAGAGTGCTCGGTGGAACGCGCTCTCAACTGAGCTACGTGACGAATGTGCAAACTCTTAGTGCTCGCGCGAGGTTCAGCGCGGTCGTATTCTTTGTAATGCAGAGGGAAGTGAAATAGCGACAACTTAATTTCACGGTGCGCAGCAGACCTAAGTAGAGGGAACTCGGCAAACCAATTAACGAATAAGGCACTTAAGTGTTCTCGCGTTTTTTCTTATTCGTAGTCGACAAGCGAAAACGAAATTTTGGCGCGCTTATTCTCGTGCTGCCTTTGTAAACTTTGCCCATTGTCTGGCAAAAGGAAGCGAACGCCTATAAAGATTTTGGTTCCACTGCGCGAAGTTCGTGAAATAAATGGTATTCAAGAAAGAAGGCAAACCTGAAGGCTTTATTTTGAAAGTTTTTCAAAGACAAGATGCTGCATTTGGCAGGGGCAATTTGTCTTTGAAAGACACGAACGAAAAGGGCGTGTGAACTGTAGGAAAGAGGAAGGAGGTGCTTGTGCTTGGAGCGAGCGCGTGTTTTGTCACATCAACAAAAAAAATCTGAAAGCTAGAGAACGCTCTGATGATAGCTTTGAATGCTAAGACTGGGTACTCTCCTCGAAAAACCGTTTCAGGCCTCCTTCTTTGTTGCTGTTATAAGTTAAAACTACCGCTGAGGTTAATGTCTAGTTAATTATGCGTTACTCACGCTTTTTAGGCGACACGGGCCTTGACTCGCGTTTGTAATGTTTGAAAATGTGCCTTATCTTTTTTCTTCTGCCTTCTGCCATCCTCAGCATTCCGCATCGCAACCCTCTTTTTTTCTCTTCTTCTCCTTCCCCAGTGCAGAATAGCGGCCCAGATATTCTTTTTTTTTTCGGCCAACCTCTTTGCCTTTCTCTTCAATAAACCCTCTCTCTCTTACTTATGCGTATTCGGCTGCAGTATTCAGCTTGGCACTTAAACCACGAAGTGTTTGAGTCGTTTCGTTTCCTTCTTCATCTGGTACAAGAATCATTAGCGGTTTGTAAAAACGCAGAGCAAAAGTGAGTTACTTTTGAGAGCTGTGCCGAACGCAAATGTTATTTATTTTCAAGGTTGCGGAACCATTGAAGCTACAGAAGCGTAAAAAAGCTTAGAAGCTGCCGCCCCACCCTTCTGGTCTATGTGCTGCACCTGTAAAGCGTGCTTTGTCTGTAAGACAAGCCAGTACTAGAACAAAGCTGAACGTTCAGGGCATAGTGGCAGGAGTCAAGGGCGGAAATGCACGCTTTATCCGCTGGTAACAATGCCATACGACTGCGTAGCGAGGTAGAGCTTCAATAAACCTTTATTCGAGAACACGCATCTCGTAATGTTTTGATCGCGATAGTACACGTGAAGGCACTAGAGTCAAATAACAAACAAACAAACAAACAAACAAATGAATAATAACTAGAACTCGCCACACTAGAGATCGTCACGCGACATAGCAAACCTTAGCAGCGCAATACTAGCAAGGCAACAAAATAAGCAAAACATGGAAAACTAAGAGTGCCACAGTGTCGGGCGTTGAAACTGAATCGCTGAAAGAAAAAAGAAAGACAGGCGGATGCAATATGACAATGGTTTTGGCCAAATAGCGCAAGGGACAATGAACAAGGGTCTGCACTCATCACAGAGTGCGTTGGTGCATTTGCGGCCACAGGCAGCCGTTTGGGAGCTTGCTTTCAGAACCTTACACTTGGAGCGTGAGCAGCTGCACGATGACGATAGCAGTGAAGAGGAGTGCCGAGCCGACGACGCACTGCGGGAACTGCGGGTCTGGTTGGTTTTGGAACTGGGACTCCAAGCTGCTGTCCTCGAAGCGCAGCAGCACCGGGTTCAGCCCATCGGGAGAGCAGCGCCTGCAGTTCCCGAGTGAGCTGACGCCGCCCGCCAGCGAAACAAAATTTTGTGTGCCACTGGGAAAGGCGTTCCTTGCAGCAAAACTAGTTCTGCTGCATTCTCCTTACGGACAATTTGCGGTTACGGTGCAATTTTGAATAGAAAATAAGGTTGGTTGGGTTTACTGTGGTCTTTAGGAGAAAACTGTTCAGCCACAGGAACATTACCTGAAGTTCCACGGCACCCCGGAGTCGGGAAGAAGGTTCGCTTCGATTAATGCCAGGCTCTGTAAAAAAAAAAAAGCCATTCGAAAATTGCGATGCCAGTCGCGCTGTAGCAAGCTGCGCCAGGTGGGACGAGCATATATAGTAAGGCTAATGTTTACTTTTTTTTTTCCGTTCGCAGCCACGTTAATTTCTTCTCAGGTTCGTAATGGCGCATAAAAAACGCCCGCATGATATCGAAGAAAACACGCCCGTGTTCCGCAGGAGTGAAATAACTATGAACATATTGAGACAGCTAACCGTCGTCTCTAAAAACTGCGCGAATGCATTACCCATTCGCAACTTTTGAAAGAGGCTTCGCACACAAAAATTAAGTGCATTCTTGTGGTAGGAATCGAGATAGGAATGTGGCGGTGTTTAACTCCTTCGTACCGCCAAGCTTGAATTAAACGTGTAAATGTCGCCAAGAGCAATACCCAGGTGTTTGGCGCCACACTTTGTGGATAAGTCACGGATGTGTTATACATGTATTACAGATGACAACGCACGCATATTACCCTAATATCATAAGAGGCGACGCGTGAAATTGAAAAATAAAACAAAATATTTTCCGAAAAAGTCATCATAATGATTTTTTAGTGGAAATTTAGATGTTTGACGTTTGCTTGGCTCTATAAAAACTTTCTCGTTGATATTTTTCATGTCCCAATGGTGGCCCAAATGTAAGTTAATTGCTCAACTGAAACTAAACAATTAACTGAGAAGTAAAAAGTGCTCCGGTGTGCCCGACGTGACCGCAGAAAATGTTGTTTTGAGTTTCATTCCTCGAAAACGAATCAGTATGTCTGTAAGCCTTGATCTATGTTTAGTTATAAACTTTACCTGTGAGCCTCCCAGTCCATCGGTGAGAGATTGAGCGAGATACGGCGACAGCCTGTGCCTGTGAAGGCTTGCTAGGTGACTTTTCGAGGTTACCTACGAATAAATTCCCCAATGACTGTTCAAAAATACGTTGGATTTATTCTCCCCGCGCTTGTTGCGTTGTTCCTGCAGGTGGCCAGAAAGTGCTGCTAATCCCGGGGCAGCACCCGTAGAAGTGCACGACCGCATCTACGGACCTTCGACGCGGCGTCATAGGGATGCTCGTTCTTCACCATGTCGAGATTGTGCTGGCCGCTGTAGAAGGATACGCGTTCTAGCTCTTTAATTTGATTGGCTCCACCGCGTTGCTGGCAAAAATTGGACGCTGGTAGAGGTGGCTGCCGGCCGGATTAAATCCTACTGCAGCAAACTCACCAAAAATTCTGAATACTGCACGCATATTAAGAAACAATACCTACGTGGCGAGGACGTTCTTTTCATTATAAAGTAGGGCTTGAGGTAGGTCTCAAACATGTCATGCTTCATATATATACGAGCATCGGGAATACAAATGCCACGAATACGAGTCGTACTGATGTTACAAATGACTAACGAACACTAATGTTGACATTCTGTACTTGCGTACATTCAAAAGGCAAATATTTCGCTATCTGTAGTAAACCGTCTGTACTGTACTGCTTTCATTCACTGAAAGCGAATAATGAAAGCCGCGTGTGGGAGGGGTAACAAGACTGAACACTCAACTGCGAATTCTGGAGAATACTTGAATATTTCGCGTCAGACGTGAGACGTGTAGAGAGACAAACAAAAAAAAGTAACTAGGAAACACGTTCAAAAGGACGAAAGGATATAAGGAACGTCGAGGAGGTCTGGCAGAACGACTGAACACGGCTGCCAGGAGAGTTTGCTAGTGCTGGTGGCACTTGACAGGCAAGGATAATAAGAACGGGAGGCTTCCGTTGCTTGGTGCCAAGCTGCTTCAGCTGGTTGTGTCATCTAACAAATACTCGTGCTCTGGGAATCTAGAAACAGCGCTCTGACACCAGAAAGGAAGCAACCAAGCAAGCATCCAATTAGATATGACAGCTACATGCATGACACCGCTCGACGCTTTTTTTTCTTTCAACGAATTTCCTTGACAATTTTGAGAGATTCAAAACTACCAACGCATTAAAAAAAATGGCCGGAATATGGTAATGGAAGCTGGAAATTTGTATTTTTTATTCATGCAAGACGTCTACTCGTACCGGAGAAAAAAAGAAGTGGAGTGCATAATTCTGTAACGCGGTGCGCTCTTTGACTTCATGCTTACAGATGATAATTAAATAAAGAAAATGATTCCAGCATGAAGTTTAGTGCAAACTTTTTCTTTTTCTTTAAATATGCAAGAAAGATTGATTTCTCTTCCTCTGTTTTCGGCATTCTTCAGCCACGCTGGTTTCTCCCGTGAAAAAAAAAAAACAAAACAAAAAAGACATGATAGTTGTTTTAGGCAAAGAGTTGTTTTAGGCGAAGTAGAAAAAATTGTCCCCGAACGGGTGCCATCAAACACTAGATGAAAGGACATCTTGATACAAAGACTAGATACGAGCTAAATACCGATATGCTGGGTATCGTATTTATGGGCTAATGATAGCGTGGCCCAAGCACTGCGCATGGCCTGTAAACTATCATTGAGCTATCACAGGAGCCCGATGCAAATTTAGGGGGTGGCAAATCAGCGCCTCTGCATGCACCTGAAGGAAGTACCTTCGCGCTTGCACCAGCACTTGCAAGGTAAGTGTACGGGTTAGCAAACTGTATGCAGAGTGCTAAAAGTTGGATACTTGTCCCAGTATTGATTTAAGCGCTGCGGTATTTATTTTCAGAATGAAGATTGCATGACCATGGTGGGATCAGGTACTGCAAAATACTTAATGCTGACATCTATTTTAAAATTCAAGGATGAGCCCTATAAAAACGGTAATTTTTCGTCAAAAGGTGTTCCGGAAGAATTTATTCTTTGGTTAAGTTTTTACTTAGGAGCATTTTTTCATAGAGGGCGCTTCCTCAGGGGACCTTTTTTTCCGGGGACGTTTTTTCCTACATACTGTTTTTACCTAATCACGTGAGGTCGGCTCTGAAGTATGCACTTTTAAATGCAATAACATTTATAAAGACTCTAAAATCCGCTGTGTGATGCCACTCGTTCGCTTCCCCTGGGTCGACAGGGATGGCAGCAGCAAGCCGGCCAATCAATGCAGCCTGTTTTACGAGAACCATTTAAGTTTCGTAAGCCAGTTCCTTCCGGCATTGCACAAAGGACGACTCGTGTAATTGGATAGGTAATAGAACACAACAGCTTCAATCAAAAAACGCGCACAGACGGCGAACGAGTGAGAAGTAGGAAGAATTGTTCTGCATGTTTATTCCTCGATGCAATACGCTTTCCTACGTTAGAACGTCGGTCGGCGCTGCCGCTTTTGCGGAGTGCACGCTTGTTGCCAGTTTCTCCACTTTTGCTGCCGCATTTCATAATGAATTTGATATGTAAGTAGATATCGGCGTAGCGTTATCATATTTTTTTTGCACATGATAATTCTGCGGCTTGACAAAATTTCCTCATAACTGTGAATAAAGTTTCAACGAGAGATACGTTGGAATTCTGTAAGGTTATGGCCCCAACGGTATTGTGTAATCAGGGTGCTTGAATGCTATTGTTATTCAAATTTGTGTGTAATTTCGTGGTTGTTCCGCCTGTGAATAATCATTACATGGAAGTTACAGCAGAATTGCACGTCGCATCGAGTGGACTTTGACTTTTAAATTTCAAAAGGGTGGTTAGAGAGAGTTAATAAATTTAAAAAAAGCGAAGCTATCAGTGTACGAGGAGGCCTAATACATTTCTCTCTCTTCATAGGCGTCATACTCAATAACGACTTTGAAATTAGGCATCCAGCCATTTTGAAGAGCCATTCGCTCATATTGTGGGCCTACAATTGGAATACTGAAAGGAAACAGCCTAGTTTTTACGCCAGCAAGTGGTTATATAGGCAGACAAATCGTGATACCTCGTCCTTATCGGGGGCTGTGCGTTTCCGTGGACACGGCGTTCAAAAATGTTCTCCACCTCCCCCTCTCTTTCATTTCCTTCATTTACACCACCAATTTGCGTGTGGCAACCAAATGGGCGTATGCCTGGCTAACGTTGCTCTTGGTTCTCCTTCTTCCAATGCGTGTCGCAGTTGTCCCGGTTTCTATCGCTTTATTCCTGTGCTGGGGAGCCTTATCGCTCGTTTAAAATAAAAAATAACAGGCAGCTGCCGGCCTAGAGTAGAGCGCAACCCAAGAATAGACCTGGTTGCTCTGTACTTGAGAAGTTGCCTCGAGAAAAGTGATCACAATGCGGGCACACTGCGGAGCTTCCCGTGAGAGGCGTGAACAAAGAGAGTAATCCGCTTGGTGGCCAGGTTCCTTTTCTAAAGCACACTCCTGTGAGAAGCAGCCGAGGGGAATGGCGCAAACCGAGCGGGAAATTTCCAGGCAAGACTGACGGCTGTCAAGCTTAGCCGACCGAACATACGCGACCGGAAAGGAAGAGCTCGGCTTGCGCTGGGACAGAGAGGGCGAAAAAGGGACAAATATGACAAAGGCGCCGGGCGGTGATGAAGGCGAAGAAAGGCTGGGATGCTGCGCTCCTGTCCGAGAGCCGGAGGCCGAGTTTTTCGGGAAAACCGCTCACGCGTCGTATTTCCCGTGAGAGGCGGAAATGAGGAACCTCTTGATTCCGGCAGGCAGATTCCCCTCCCCTTCGCGATGCGGACGGACCGCCTCTACGCGATTTCCTCCGTGCTCGTCCCCAGGCCCCCGCGGAGGACGCGCGCAGATACGGCATCCCGTGCTGTCGTGGGGCCTAGCTTTGAGGCGCCTTGAGCCGCGACGGAAATTGCGGACGAGAGCAGTGGCCGTCGGTATTTTGTGACCCAGATGACTGGCGGAAGAACACCTGGCAGAAAAGTGGAGCACTGCCCTGGCCGCGCACCGTACGGGGCAGCGGCCCCTACTAACTCTGCCGACGGCCGGCCTTCATTTCGAAGAATGGACGATTATCGAGTAGATGAGGGCCCCAGAGTCCCGATTCCCGGGTGTCCAAGGAGGGAGGGCTTGGTATAGAAGGTTTGACTGAAGAAGAACGAAAGCCTCGCTCAAACCGTGCCTTCTACACAAGTGTTGCGCAGTCGCGGAGCGTTGGTTCCTTGCGACAAGCGCACAATGCTCTAGTAATGAAAGCATAGTCGTTTCCAAACGTCTCCAAGTCATTGGTTTTTCTGATGAGCCGGCTAACCGAGCTCCATATTACCACTCGCACTTGATAGCTCCAAAGCGGCGAGAAGAAAAATTGCCCCGCCCTGCAACTGTTTTGGGCGCTAGCGGTGCTATACCAGCCGTATTTCACGACCCGGAAACAAACTCAGTCGTCTGGGTGGGAGGTTTTGAAAAGGTCGTTACGTACAGCTAGTTTACGCAGAGCCAGAAATTACTGGCCAGCCGGTTAGAATTACAGAAGCCACTTTTCATATTATTCCGGGGCTCGCTCCACGCAGTGATGTTACTATCTCGAAATAGCTCTATTCATAAAGGCTGCGTTGCCCCTTGATGTGCGCCTCGTATGCAAGTTTTCGAATCTGTAACACGCTTTTTATTTAAAATAAACTCAGCCGTCCACTCATATATTTAGTTTCATTTTTTTTTATGTCCGAAGGCACGAAGTCGCATTAAAAGAACAGGTATTTTCAAAAGATGTCGAAGCTATCCCTATCACTTACATTTTTTCTCGCCCTGTGTTCTCTACATGCCGCCAATGCACTGCTGAACTCGTGACCTAACGTGTGAACAGAACGCTTCTTTCGAACCTCGCTATGAATAATTTTGTAGGCAGAACGCGTCCTCCAATTACCGACCGCAGAATGTCTTATGCGCTTACAAGGAGTATGCTGCTAGGGACAGAAGCATATTGATTACAGCGGGCTTGTTTACAAGAAATATTTATAGAATAGATAAAGAGCGGTAAAATGACGGGGTCTTTTACTTGTCCTCGCGATAGAACGCACCAAGAAGATTAAGTGCAATTGTCAAGCTTTTTCAATCCCAACCCCTCTGCAATACGCACTTTAAATACGTGTAACTAAGGTCCGCATTTATAACAGAGCTTCAGTACTACCTACGCATGATTCGTATCACGGGGAGGCGTGCCTAGCACGCTACAGTCGGCTACCTGTTCGCTCGGATGGTTCGCTCAGCGTCTTGGCGTTCTTTTTGTTTTCTCTGTGCAGTGATGAGTTGAAACAGGCCCACCACAACTATAGCATGACGAAGTATGTGGCTAGAGCTCTGCGAAGAACTTAATAAGGCACTGCCAGTGCAATACAGTCCAGGAAGATAGTGGGTGCAATGCGCAGCATGGGCGGGATTTTATAACAAATATATTCCACTTCCATTTTAATCTCGTTGCTCATTCCATCCTATATCTTTGGCTAAGTGCCGACACGCACCAATTATTGTCGAAATCTGCCACTCAGCGCGGCAGATAATTAAACGGAATTATTCGAAGGAGATTAATTGTTTGTATTACTCTGGCACAGATACTCTCTAAACAGAAAAAAGTAAAAATGAAGTAAGCTGTTATTTTGCGCACTCTTTTTTATAAAAGGAAATGCTCTAAACTACCTTTTTACTCCATAATGGCGTATCCGTGTTTAGAGTGTATCTGAATGGGCCTCCTCAATCTCGTTTTGTCGGTGGGTATTCTCGCTTTGTAATGAGATGGCCTAAATTCGCGAGAAGTTTCCATTGTGTCCTTCTGATAGCCCAATGGTTTTGCTTTCACTTAAGGCTTGACAGCCAGAAAAAAAAAGCGCCTTCCAACAATCACCGGCGAATTATTATTCTAATGCGCGCGTACGCGGTATAAAACATTCGGACACAATGTGAGCAGCTTATGGCTGTGAATGCACACAAAGCGCGAAATTCACTCGGCGATAATCTGCAAGGAACACATTAATAAACAAAAGATATGGAAGGATACCGATAATGAGGAAGAAATGCTTTCGCATTATTTGCGAACGGATCTTTAAAAAGTAAAAGAAAAATATTAGCACGACGCATGTTTACGTGCATGATATATAGTACGGAAGTAGGCGCAAAAATTGCTGCTGGAACCGAGAAGAGTATTGGCTATTTTAATTCTTTTTTTCATTTTTCCTCGTACATATTTCTTTTCTTTTTTTTTTTGAGAGTGAGAGTAGCTCACGCAAGGAGGCCCTTCCCGAGCATAACATACGAGCCTGTCACTGCTTAAACGATGTTATTCGTCATTCCGGCTTGCGGTGGGAGCGCCGGGCTCCTGCAGAAGGCTTTTTTTCTATTCTTTTTCACTAGCTCGAATGTTATCGTTGGTTTTTCTAGTGAATCTTTTGAGAAGAGGAAGCGAAATGAGACAGAAGTGTGGACCAGTTAGGGGAACTTTATATTAGAGCAAAACAGCTCGCAAGGATACAAAAGACCACAAGGTGCGCGCACACAGTGCCCCGTGCGTCCGTTTCCTCTCTTGTGTGCTCTTGCATTTCACCCCAAAATATAATACGTAGGCCTTCGTTTAGTTTGTATAGTCTGCCAAAAAAAAATGTAAATAAATTCGCGTCCATCGAATCCACGGGCCCGGGTAAGCAACTAGTAACATAAGCTGAATAGTTGCAAAATATGTACAAATCAAATATCCCAGAATATCTCGCTCTCGTGAAACACGTCTCACACATGATAGCATCTACTACTGTCTGGCGGTTTGGTTGCACAATGCTGAAACGAGTGCGATCGGTCTGTTTACAGCTCACACACTTCGCCGCAGTGCCGGTGTTTGGAAAGCACATCCGCGCTCGCACGATCGGCGCAGTGCGCGCTGCGAGCGCCATTGAACGCGAGCACCTGTTGCCGCCGCTTCTCTGTCTCTCATTTTCTCTTTCGCTTGATCTCCATCTCCAGTCGCTCTTGAATGAAAAGCATTGCATCTTCAGATCGGTTCTGTTATGGTCAGCGGCAGTTGTGGGCACGATTTTTTGGGGGGGAAAACTGCGTTAAAACGTGCACCATGCGCGCCAGGTCAGGTGTCTCGCCGTCGATCGGTTGGCGGTTTTCACTTTTTTCTTCTATCAAAACACAGACAGCAGGTGGTAGACGTGACTTGGAAAATGCCATCGCGTTTGTTCTCGCTCCGGGGCGCAGTACTTAAATATTTAATACGCAAGCCAGAATAAGCGAAAACTGCTGCCAACACGCGAGCCGAATAGAAGTCCAAACACTCCCGTATTGGTTTTTGCGCTAATGAGGTTAAATGGGAGGCTCTTAAACAGAATTGATAATGGCAGTGGTCTCGAGCACAAGTGCGGACGGTAAAACGAGGAAATGTAATTATGGGTAACTAAACGTATTGGAAACGCTAAAAATGCTATCTATGCGGTCATGCTGATAGCAAAGACGTCCAATCGGCTGGGTTCACAACGTAAAAGAAAATGAAACTGTATGAGGCTCACCGTACCAGGGTTTCGGACAAGTTTCGGTAATCTCGAGTTTTTTAGTGTGCGCCGAAACAACGGTCCGTGGGCATTAATGCACTTATGCTCCGCGAATTTGAGCTTCTATATTGGCAAAAACAAGCTCAAATATTCGATGATTATGACAGTGAGTTTTTATGGCGCAAGGGCAGCATTGGCCAAAGAGCGCCATGGAACAAGGTTGTTTCTTCTACTAAGGGTAGGGTGAAGGACCCATTTTCCAAGCATTTCACCCCATAGAATCCGAGCACCAGACCAGGGGAAAGCTTGTACCCATTGTGTCACCGTTGGGTACCCGGCGGCACTGGTGATCGAGCCCGGCCGCATCTCCCGCATGCGTGGCGGATGCTCAGCCACTTGGCCACCGCTGCTGTCAAATATTCGGTGACGAAGGTTTTTTTATGACTTTAATAATGTCGGTGCTGTCGACTGTAATTGGAAACGCACGCAGAGTTTATGTGAAGTGTTTTTAACATTGTATGTGTCACAGAACCATGCGCATATTCATTTTTTTCTTGTGACAGAAGCGCGTAAGGGTGGCTAGAGGAATGCCGAAGGTCGGATCTCTCAAACTGTGACGCGTAGTGCCGCAACGGCAGCTAAACGAGCAGGTACTGTAGAGCGCATGCATACCGTGAGGCCCACGTTTTTGGCCAGGGTAGTCTCGGAGATGTTGGCGAACGGCTTGTCGGCGCCCCAGCATTCGACGTGCTTGTACATCTTGGAGGTGGACCGGTGCCGGTTGGCGTTCTCGCGCACCGCCTGCGGGCTCTCTTCGGAGGTCTCTTTCTGCGACACAGCGACACCAGAACGTGATCTAGCAGGGCCCTGGGACAGCCCATATGTCACCGACAGGGGAACCGTTTAAACCGTCTCATCTCCCCGAGGCAAAAATTACGCGACGTTAAAACTGTCTCAGACCGTGGCGTACATGCAGAGCTAAATGTCTTGCTGCAGAAAGACTGTGGTCAGATTCAGAAAGCTGTTCGAATGTATCCCTGGGTGGTAATAGTTCGTGGTTAAGCGACGGCTGTGTATAGTCGCGATAGCCGACGAGACGACAGCTAAGGCTCGTGAACCGCTATTACATCGTGGACTTGGGCTTTGTGAATTTAGCTCCTGTTTCTATCAGAGAAGAGTAAAATAAATTACTGCACTTGACTGAGGTGACTTGAAGGCTGTGGCAGTCAACGCTTAGCAAGTCTGACAAACTGCTCAACGCGAAACGTTTCGAGGTGTGCACGGTGGGCGCGAAGCAGAGCGGAGACAAACCGCTGCCACCGTAGTTTTTCCAAACGTCCGTGTTTATGCGAACGCACCAGTCGGCGACACTCGGCGGGAGGCCGCGCCCAGTCTCACCTTCTGTGGAGCGATGAGGAACGTCTCGACCTGGTGCTCGGCCAGGTACTGGTCTCGCTGGTGACCATTGCCGGGCTCGGTCTCAAACTTGCCGTCTAGCTGGTGGTAGGTGGCCTTCGTGATGTGCACGCGCCTGGAGGGTTGCAGCGGCAGGGGCTGAGCTCTTGACCACTGATTTATCAAGATAAGTTCTGAACAAATATTTAGTCACAACGCCACTTTAGCACGAGCACAGAATAATACACAGCGACAGTCTCTAATATACACTGCTTCGCGATGCGAATTTCCCGGCTTGGAGCCCTTGTCCCCTGTGATGCGTCTCAGAGTGGACGTACCATGTGGGCTCCGAGCCTCTGTGGAATAGCTAGCAATGAACCCGACGACGCAGGAGGTAAGGTGGCACGTACTAGGGGTGATTTAATCGGTATTGCATTCTCAGTATCTGACATTGAAAGCTTCCCGTCACACTCCATGCAAGTCACTAGAATTTGCATTGGAATGATGGCACCCTCGTCGACAGGATCGCACTTACGGATTGGACTCTAGCTTGCGGTTTAGGCATCCGCTTAAGATTGTACGACGCCGCGAAACCCTATTCAACCTGGGATGGCTTTGCGTTGCGTATAATAAACGCTGCTCGCGCAAAACCGAACCGAACAGCAGCCTTGAATGCAATGCCAGTAGCAACAACCCTCTGAAACACATCAGGTATTTTTGTTTTATATTCCATGCTTGGGTCTTCAATGTGTGCTGCAGAGGAAAGCACTTCGAACGAGTGTCGTTTGCTTGGACGCCTGCTCCCTCGGAGGCAGTCTCGTGTATACAGGTGGATATCGGTCAAGCCGGGCGCACAGAGAAGGCAGTTCTCCAGTTTGTGTGAGGAAGCAGTCTAGACGGTCTTTTATGCACAGTCTTTGAGACATTTGCGTAGTATGTGTGTGAATGATCTGTGCGCACATGTGCGTTCAATGCCTTCGACACCACGTGTGCACCTTAAGAAATTTTTTCGCATATTTGTATCATTAGCTTCATCCGCCATTCTTTACCTCTCTTGTGCCTTCACCCTTCCCTTCCTCCAGCGCGGGTTACGAGGCTATAGACGCAAGTTTTTTCGACTCACACGCCTTTCCACTTTCCCAAGTTAAAGCTTCCCTCTCTATCGACCCGGATTCAAAACAAGGTCCTGTCGTTCGAAGCATGAATGTTCAGGTTGCGAGACTCGCAATTCTGCGAGGCCAGATACCGCGTTAAAGCTGCGTTCAGCGGCTACACCATCAGTCGTTACGGAAGCGGAACGGCAACAGATGCAAAGTGCGGCCATCTTGTTGTCGATCCCGTTCTTCGAGTATTGCTTTAATGTTATTGTCTGATGTATTAAAATGATGCTCAGTGAACATGGTTCAGTGTTACAGCGCACGTTTTTCTATTTAATCTTCCTGTGTTTGGGGTTTACTACACTCCGCGCCGTCGCTGCTGCTCTGCAGCCTTTCACTCTGCATTTCATTGCATAGTAGGCGAGTCACACAGGCAGTGGGCGGCTTTTCCTATGTTCAACGGACACATCACATCACACCAGATACATTATTTCGCTCTTTTTTTGCTTTGGTTATTTCGGGTCACGCACTAGTGCACCGAAGAGAGCCACGTTCCGTCCTCTGTCACTGCCGTCTACGGCATTGCCGCGTTTAGGAAAGCCGTCATTCAACTGTCTCGTTAAAATCGCTCCACTTGGCAATGCCTTTGGATGTCGCGACACTACAGGAATGAATGCATACAGGCTTGTTCGGTGAAGGAAGGCTATTCCGCTGCCAGAACACGACGCCCTGCAGTGGGGGGGGGGAGGGGGGGGGGGGAGGGGGGGGTTCAGTGCCTTTTCGGGGAGCTTCGCGTCTACAAGCAGGCACGCAGCGCTCACGTCGAAGGCGGCGCGCCAGCTACGAAGCGAGCGGGGCGGGGTGTGACAGGGATCCGAGGCCGATACGGCAGGGATTCCGCGCGGCGACATTCCTCCGCGCGGGAGCGGCGATTCCGGTCCCAGAGCGTGTGGAAGGCACGCCTGGGCGCCGACGCAGCGGGGAAAGAGCCGACTGAAATACCCCCGGTTCATCCAGCCCGAGAGATTTGATCCCAGTCCTCTGCTGCCAGATGACGAGATAAGGCCCCGGGAGGCGAGGGGGGAGACGACACATGTCGCCGAGTACATCTGGGGGTTTGTACTTAGATTAAAGCACGTACATGCCTTCGGCCCTCTGGAGGCTCTAGCTCTGTGAGCCCCGCAATAACGCGGATCGAATGTTTTGCGCGCGAATTTCTGAGCGCGTGCATAGCGAGCCATCGCGTCTCGAGAAAGCTTTCCGCAGCGTACGCGGATGAATTGCGGGGAGAAATGCGAGCTGCCTGGCATTCTAGGCCTCACTAGCTCGCTCTCACCTGACTTGATGTGGTTCGTGCACTTCCGTTGCACGAGCGGGCGAACAAAACGAAAGAAAAAGCAAACTAGAAAAGAAAACCTGACAGCTACGACGCAACGACAGGACGAAACAACGCCTACGGTAATGTGCGATACTGCAAGACTGCTGCAGCTTTAGTGGCATCTCAACTCCGAAAGAACGAAAAGAAATCGCAATAGAACGGCAACCATGGCCTCACGAACATCCAAGCCATAAATGCTGCTATTGATTTTGGGGGAAGACCTCAAGTTACGGCCTATTAACGCTACTGCGAGAGTTCATGCAAACTTGTAGCCAATGTAACACCGCTGACACCTAGAAAATCAATGTATACCTTTTATCATGTTTATCTCCTCTAGCATCTAGCATTAAAAGACAAGCTGCGGGAAACAAGGTCCACGCTGGACTTTGGACTGAATGTATTTCAGTGAAGTTCACGTATAAACCCTCCAGCGATGATTCCGCACATGAGCAACACATGACCATTTGCATGAAAGTTGGAAGAAATGCCCGTCGCATGTCGTGCCCGACAGTCATCTACGACCGTTCCAAAGAGCGCACGTGCGGAATCATTGCTGAAGAGTTTATTTGTGAACATCACCGAAATACATTCAGTTGAATGTCCATCGTTGTCCTGTGCATTTTAATCTGTCTGCGTCTCTTTCGCTGGTTTTATTCTTTGTGACCATGTACCAACTGGCTCAGCTCTCCGCTCTACTTAATAACGTCTAGGTGAACTAATGATTAGTGCAGGATTAGTACACTCGTACGTGAAAGCACAAGTGGCACTAATCCTGCAGAGCTGGTTCGAGCCGTCGACTTCGTACACAGTGAACAAGATGCCTGGTGGGCTAAAATTGTACAAAGCGACCTTCTTTGTTCTAAGTGGCTTGGGAAAAAGAAAGATTTGGCTTTCCATCTCGTCTAATACGAAAAACAGTATTCGACCCTTGGGTGCTCTTAGTTGATAGCGTCATGGCTTATGTACGCTACGATCACAATTATCTAGGCGGAGACAGATCGTATATTTAATAAAGCTGAAATTTGGGCGAGTTGGTCATTATTCTTCGTGCGCCAGCAGCACCTTTAAAACCCGTAATGTCATTTCCCATGGGATGCAAACGTTGCTTCAAGTGATAGCTTTTTTCGGTGATATTTCTGCTAAACGTCTTTTTGATACCTTTTTTTTTCCTGCATTCGCTGGCTGCATCACAAATGTAATGAGCATCGTACTTTCGTGTTCTGCCCGCATATGGATGGGAAATAAATGTCTATTCCAGTGGAACTACAAACGAAGCTCACAGGTAACGGTAAAGCGCGAAGGCATCCGCCGTACGAAGTCAGCGCAGCCCAGTGTGGACGTTACTTATTCAGAAAATGTTCGCCTCGCGAAATAAAATCAAGGGCGCCTACACCAACTCCGCTCTTCCATAGGAAAGAACAGATAAGAAGGGGGGAAAAGGAAACGGCGACGCGGCACGACAGGCGGATGGCTCGGGAGTGAAACGGGTGAAAAGTTCCATGGTACACATTCCGCTCGCGGACAAACACAAGCGAAGACAAAACGGGGCAGGCGCAAGGCGGAGAGTATGAGGTCTGCTTTAGAAAGCGATAACACACCCCTGGCGCGAACGAAAATAAAGGAAAAGGCGCGGCGAAAAAGCGCGGATTACTTCAGGTGCAGCGCCGCGGGGCTTGGCGCACCGAAGAGAACAAATAAAGGAAATAAAAGTAAAGCAAGAATGCTGCCGTGCCATCCTTCAGGCCGTTTACGAGCGACACTGCACCGAAGAGGGGAGAGGGGGGAAAGGAGGGGCGCGGCCGGGCATCGATCACACTCGCGTTGAGGGGAGGCCATACTAAGGTAGAGGGGGAGGGTACAGAGTTTCTCTGACGAGAGCCGGGGCACCACGCGCCGCGCACCTCTCAGGTGCTCGTCCGCCCAGGCGACATCGGAGGCAGCATAAAAGACGTCGGGCCACTTTTGGCCTCGACCCGAATATTGTGCGCGCGCTGTAGGCCTGAGCGGTGTACACGTACCCGCGTTAACGGCTCGGGACAAGCGCCCGCGTCTTGGCGGACAAAGCGGTACCCGTATCTCCACAGCTCCCACCCCCGCGACAAGTCTGGCTTCACGTATCCGGGCGGCGGAACGCTAAACGCGTCCCCGAAAGAAGGTCGGCCTGTTTCTCCCTTCTGGCGACGGATCACTGATTTCTCGGCAGCTACAGTTGCCCACGGCGTCGGCGATAAACGAGCGGCCGCTCGTGACTCCGCTGCCACCGCCCGACATTTATAGCGGCAGGTTCCCGACACTGCCTTTGTCGCGTGTTCGTCCAGTTCCCACTGACGGCGGTGTGACGTTGTTACAACCAGGAAGCAAATAAGTACGTACTTCGGCGCAAGAGCCGTGACAGCTGGAAAAAGGCTGCTTGCCTCGCGGTACCGTATACTTCACGAGCGGATACTCGGTGAAACCGCACTGGGGCTGCTCGCTGTTCTTCCCGCGCTCCCTCGAGAGCACTCAGCAAAGACTCTTCGCTGTGCGACAGCCACACGCCTGCGCAGACTGGTTCTCCTAAGTGGAAAGGTCGCCGATGTCCACGTTTACTGCACTAAAACTTAATGCGGGCGCCATACAATCGTTGGGCGGTCAATGCTGGCTCTAACAGCTGAACTCTGTGCGACTTGTGCCGCCATTCAATACTCCAGGGCAACGCGTACAGCCTTTCGTGTTTAATGCTGATATAACACGCGCCTGGAGTGATAAAAGGTGCTGGAAAGGCGAACTTCATGATCAACGCTACAGGAATAGTAAGTGCTATTCCGAAAAGCACAAGGCATCATACATTTTTCAAAAACTCTGCGACTTTCGGTTTCATTGCAAGATGGAGCGGTAGCTATGCCACTTCGACCAGGCAGGCGCCCCGCAGTGAAAGCGCACGCACAGATGCGCTGTTCATGATAAAGCTGCACTTACTTTTTCTTTCGCTCTAACATTCTTTCGGCCATACTCTGGTATTTATTCCAAACTTTCATCATTGTCACTGCGACATCGCAGAGTCTTTACGCATTCAAAGGGAACAGACTTGACGCCTCAACACTTTAATGCCCAGATTATAAAGGAATTAAAGAAAAAAATCATAATTTCCGTATTGTGCTAGTTAAGTTACCCGCGTTCCAAAGACAATATAAAAATTGTTAGCGGCGATAAAGTTTTAGAATTTGGTATGTCGCTAATTACCAATAATGGTCATTTGGTCCATTTTGTGCAGCTAGTCAGAGAACTGTGAAACACCAATTCGAAGGCCCAGAAATAGTAGACAAATTTTTCATTAAACAAATGCCTTCCTCTTTTTTGCGCAGCAAAAAGATATTCACGAAAATGTTGAGAAAGACACAGGACAAGCGCTTGTCCGGTCTTTTTCTTGGCCTTTTTGTGAGTGTCTTTTCTGCACTATTATTTGTTTCAAAAAAGTTCCCGAACGGTGGGTAGAAGCCACACATCCGCGCCTTCTTATTCTGCACACAACTCTCTCACAGTGACGTCAAACATTTTTATCGGAAAGAGCTGGCTACTGATAGCACGTGAAAATAAAATTTTGTATGAAAGCTTCATGTAGTATTCAGCAAACTACATGCAAATAGTACGTTTCGAATTCGTGACACTGGGCGTTAAAAGAGCCAAATTACACTGACAGATTAAACTTATATATGTAAGATGCGTGAGTTGCGAACAGTTTCTGTTGATCCACAGGTGGTTCCGCGCTATCCTGATGACATTGGCTGCACGTGACACGCCGAAATAGCAACGTCATCGACACGATTTTCCACATGACTTGACGACGTCAGAAGGGTTTTCAGCTACTGACGACGGCGATAACGAAGCCCGAAAACCCTCCTCACAAAAATATTTCTGCGAAGGAGACACTGAGCCATTTCTTCAATAATAATAATTGGTTTTCGGGGAATTGAAATGGCGCAGTATCTGTCTCATATATCGTTGGACACCTGAATCGCGCCGTAAATGAAGGAATAAGGAGGGAGTGAAAGAAGAAAGGAAGAAAGAGGTGTCGTAGTGGAGGGCTCCGGAATAATTTCGACCACCTGGGGATCTTTAACGTGCACTGACATCGCACAGCACACTGGCGCCTTAGCGTTTTCCCCCCATAAAAACGTAGCCGCCGCGGTCGGGTTCGAAATGTTCGAAATGCGAAGAATTTAATGGGTTTCAGAATACCTTAAAAAAGCCTAGGTGACCTAATTTATCCGAAAAACTCCGCTACTAGTCGCCTCATAGCCTGCGAGTCGCTTTGTGCCCATAAAAATTTGCCAACTGAACATAATAATTTGTCGGTAATAGTATTTAGGCCACGGACTTGAAACTTGGCTTGCCATTGCCGGTCTCACGGGAAGCGACCGAATGATTCCCGGACATTTGTCCGTGCTGCGTTTAACATGCTGCGTTTAACTGTAGCGAGGAGGACGCTGTCCAGAAGCTCGTGTCGCCACTTTCCCTGAGCGCTCAGCCGAACATGAAGTAAAAAGTAAGTCTGGCGTGTTTTTATTTGCACCCCTTTCATTTAAGCGTGGACCTAGCTGTTATCAGTATTATCAAATTTGTAATTGCCACGGGGTTTGAAATTTAGGTGGCTTGCCTGCATTCATGTTACAACCACGATCCTGCACGTACGTTATTCAAGCATTAAAAAATGCAGTTAAAGCTTGAGTGCATACTAATGAACCAGCAAAATGTTGTGCGCGAAAATGTAATAGTAAATTGCAGCCACCCGCGAGGATGCAACTAATGCACAATTTCTGCCGGTCGCCAAGTATTGATGGACGCACCTCGAATATAAAAGGGAACAAAGTTTAAGAATGCAATTAATAATTAAGCCATAATTATGCGTGATGGGCACACCCTCTCTTGTTTTTTAACGGGTTTTCCTTGTGGCGTATAACATCCAAAAGTAATTTTCAACTTAGTAGACAAATAACAACAAAAATTATAATTTTTTTTACAAACTGCTTGTTCTCTTTCGTATTGAACAGCCCTGTGCGTTTTATTGTTAATATTAATGTGATTAGTTTACAGTGTCTAAGAGACGTGCTAGCCGGGGTACGAGAATGGCTTCAACTATAGTCGGATGCAACTCAAGACCAAAGCGGCTAATGACTCTCAAATTACGCTCTTTAGCCGATGGCATCGATTGATTCTCACGGAGTCGTGGTTAATCCCCTTGGACCTGCTTGCGTGACATCGCAAGGGGTGGCGGATGAAAGGGAATTAAGCCACGGCTTAATCGGATTAACCGCGGTGTCATGAAGTTCGATAGACGTCATTGGGTGGACGGACTACTTTGAGGGGCATCTGTCGCTTCGTTCCTGAGTTGTATCCGACTACAGAAAGTTTCACAAGAGCAAAATGATCATTATTCGCCGGTAACTAGCACTGGCGACTTTCTTTTCTTATCCTTTCCTTCCTGCCTTGCGCCATTGTTAGTTGGCATCTGTAATGCTTCTCTTTTACTTTGTCTTGCCCCAGAGCAGCTCAGGTTGCCAGACTCCACTACCTAAATCTGAGCCGCACCCAAACATTACCTTTAACTGTAAGCCTACATTCATTTCGCAAAATCGTGCACATATAAGAGCGAAATGCCCCCCTTTCTGTTCTCACCCCTTTTGTTAGATACCGTGTAATCGCATCCGTCCGCCGCCTGTTTCGCATCCCATTTTATTCTCCTTTTCTTTATTCCGGCTTCATCTTAACGCTATCCAGAACAGCCGGGCGCCCTCCCTCGTAGAATCGCGAAACATAAGTTGTCTCTTCAGTGCGAGAGAAGTACTGAATCGTTCATTCAAAAGAGAAAACAAGCCAATCTTGAGGACGAAAAATGCACTTGCTGTTTCGATGCACACTTGAATGCTGCGTCACAGGTGACAGGCAGAGAGAGTGTGTCACTCATGATCCACGAAAGAAACGCAAACACGAGAAAAGCCTGCTGCAGCGGTGAGCCGCCGCAACAGCGTATACGAGTCAAGGCATATTGAGAAACCAATAATGAGACGCTCCTCAGCCAAATAAACGAGTTGCCGCGCAGGTTGTGAGCGCTAACTAAGCGCAACGACGGGAAACGACAGGACGGCACGCGCTTGCTGCGGTCACGTCTCCTCAAGTTTCTTGAGACGCGAGGCCCGTCGACCAGTGATCATGTTCCGCAGTTGGCAAGTAGCAAGAGCGTTGACCTGGCAGAGTAATTGGTGGCACGTGCCCCATTGGCCCGGCAAGCCTTGACCGTAGCCGTGAAACCTGCACATTCCCCTGTCTGATCCCGCTTCTGGAACCACCGTCAAGAGCACTACGGGCATCAAGTGTGTGGGCACGCATGGCGCCCAGAATGCATATTCTTGTGTAAGTTTTTTTTTTTTCAGTACGAATTACTACTGAATTTTTTTTTCACGTTGGCGCGAGTTTGTCTCGACGATTTTTGTTTTGCTTCTTTTTTAGCGCTTCAATTTTACTGCAAGTCCGAGCGCAGCATCCATACAGGGCTCGAGTAGGTTACGTGCGCTTCGTGTTTCAGAGCATTTTGCCCGCATTTCTGAGATTGATTCTCTCGGCTAGCCATCAGGTTTTGTTACAGTAGATTTTTCATGCATGAGAAGGCATCGCATCAGACTTTTTTTTAATGCGAAATTTATTGCCCCAGGGCATCAATGATGGGTGAAGGTGTGATGAATGATGTAGTAGAGATTAAATGAATTAAAAAAGGTTAGTTGCTTTGATGAAGTCCAGTAGAGAACGATGGTACGGTCCCTGCGTCCAGGCAATGTATGAAGCACGGTTGCTTGGTGAAAGACCTGCTACCATCAGGTGCTGGATCCTTGTAGGCTTGAGAGCTGTGCAGTCCCACAGTAAGTGATGAATGTCGGCCTCAATGTCCTCGTGTTTACATATCGGACACCCTGGCCGAGGAAACAATTCTCGGTACTGAGGCCACTTCCGACTTGCATCAGACTTGCTTGTAGCATCGCACCTTAGCATGTGAACGTGGCAGACCATTCGAATCACGTACAACATTAGAGGTGGGGTATATGGTGGCCGTGTGTTATGTACAGCACCACCACCACTGCAAGGACGGGTGGATGAAGAGTAGCCGGGTTCAACAGGTGCACGCAAATAATAGTGCGTCGTGAGCCAACCGCCAACTGCCAACTGGCGGTGAGCCAACGGTCAAATTTTGGGGTGCGCCTATTGCAAAATTTTGGAGGTGGGCCAAGAGCGAAATTTTGTGGCGCTTACTGGAAAATTTTCTTAAGTTTTGCTCACTGCCAAGTTTTCTGGGTCCTTCGAAATTTCAAATTTGGTGGTGCTCTCTGCCAACAGCTAAATTTTGGGAGTCGTTCGGAATTTGAAATGTGATGGTGCTCTCTGATTGGCTCTTGCGGCCCTAATTACGTAATCTCCTAATTGGCCAAGCTGAAAATTTCCTTGCGCACGAAACCGGGTGCTTTTTGCAAAACGACAACCTAAATGCGATCGCATCCAAAGAATCAGTGCTAGGTAGCACACTGTGAGAAAACGCTGCGAAAACAAGAATATGAAAAATTGTGTACACAGGGCCTTAATGACATGACAAGCTTGACACATCTCTTGAAGATTTTCTCAAGCTGCGCCGTGCTCGCTCCATTCCTTGGCGTGTACACACCAGCACAAGCTTTAAACCTTTCATGGAGGTGAAAAACAAAACGGCATTTACGCCACGCTGACAGCGACTTTCTTACTATTGTGCGCCACTCAGTGCTGGTACGCCATAAATTAAAATTTTTTCTTTCACCGTCTACGGCATCAACTTGCTCCACACTGTCCTTCGTATGCTGCAGCAAGGAATCATCCATTGCATTGAGAAGAGCTCAAAGAAAAAAAAAATGCGGCTTGCAAACGTTCCGGCTCTTTGTCAAAGCTGATTATTATTGCGTGGTGGAAACTTTGTCGCAGTGCATTCCGAGAAAAGTTCATTGCAGTCCCACTTTTCACAGTCTTAGTTCTTGGTACAAAGCCCCATCATAAATTGCCACTGCCACGGAACTTAGTTGAAGTTCTAAAAATCTGACGGAACTGTCGCTAGGAAGTTCACGGGTAAAATGAAGGGCGCCTGATGAAGCTTTGAAAGCACTTAAGACGTCATCTGCAACCTCTGAAATGGAGTGGTCAAATTTTCAAATTTCTTTCAAATTTTTAAGAAATAATCATCATTCCCGAAATCACTTGGTCGTCGCGTAGCAAAACCTCGACGCGAGTTGTCTAGTTTTGCTAGGACCTGGCACAACACTAGAGCAACGCTGCCGCCAGCATATATTCTCTTCTTCGGCAAGGACTATGAGATTTTAGAATCATCAACATTTACTTTATGGGGGATTTAACGTCCCACAGCGACTAAGGCTATGAGAGACGCCGTAGTGAAGGAGTCCGCAAATTTCGACCACCTTGGGTTCTTTAACATGCACTGACATCGCACAGTACACGGGCCTCCAGAATTTCGCCGCCATCGAAATTCGACCGCCGCGGCCGGGATCGAGCCCGCGTATTTCGGGCCAGCAGCAGTGCGCCATAACCACTCAGCCACCGCGGCGGCTAGAGAATCATCAACTGTGGAACGCAGGTAAAATGATATAAGTCCTGAGAAAGCATTAACCGACAGGACCCACACGCTCTGGAAGGCAACCGGACCGGATTGTTCTATGAGTTTAAACATTGCAGCGAAGAGTTCATCGTGAGGGATGGTGTAGAGCTCTAGCTAAGAGGCCCCATTGACCACAAGGGTGCCCTTTTTAAAAACCATAGCTGCAGAGCTAGCGACGCTGTAGGAGGTGAGGGACTATAACGGCCGACTACAGCCTATGTCAAAAGTAAAGAGCCCTAAGGTTTGTTAAGCCATGTAGTAGGGATCAAGTAGCATCCGTGGATGTCCTGAGTTTTCGGACCGGTAAGGACGAGAGTTGCTCTGATTTGTCGATGCATCACGAGCCACACGGCATGGCCCAGAAGGGAGTCCCTTGGGATCCTTAATTCTGACAAAAGCTGCTCGTCGGTGATCAAGGGCAAGAGCGTGGTCTTGTTGTGTTGCTCTTTCTCGTCGCGTGGAGATAAAAAAAGGCCCTTCCTGCTATGCCAGCATGTACCAAGAAATCCAGCACGAAGTTCTGCTAAGCGATTTCCTTTATTCTTTCGGACCGAAGTTCCTCCCGAACGGATAATAGTGATGTTTTGTCTTCTTTAGGATGTAATCACATTTAAATAGCACCGAGCCGCAAGCCACAGCGAATCTGCAACATGGGTCCCATTCGATCTTGCATGGAAGCGATATGAAGTGCAGATGTCTCACTTTTTCTGCCTACACGAATGTTTGTGCCGTCTGCTGCAAAAGTGTACAATCCACCGCGCCGTTAATTTCAATGGCGCGTGGACTGTAAACTTTCGGGACAGACTGCACATTTGATTACAGCAGTCGATTCGCACTTCTACAAACAGACAACGTGCTCTCCGTCCGTGTAGCGTCTGCGTCGGATGCATGCCGCATGCGGCTCATTCTACACGTCCTTCTGGCCAGCTCTGCATGCTCTCATTTCCTTTTGCTCCTTTCGCCTTCACCGCCAGACCGGCGCGCCGCAGTTGCGCAACTGGACGCACCTGGCCGCCCCTCCGGTTGGCGACAATCTGCAGCTGAGCGTGCAGGCGGAAGCGCATCCGCGGTGTGCCACGCGGATAATTGACCGGGCCCGGCACTGTGCGCGCGTTCCCTTTCGCAGCAAGGGCACGCATCGCCGACTCAGCGCGCGACCGCATGGGCCGGAGTCGGCGGAACCGGCGCCTTCATCGATCTGAGCGGTGCCGAGCTGGCGCGGCCCAACGTCGCAGGCGGCAGCTGTCAGCCGGTAGGGGGGTGGCTTCCGTGTCAGGGCAGGCCGTTAATTTCAGACCACTCATCGCAGCCGCGCCTGGAGCAGAGACCGCTTCCTGCAGCTCACGATTGGTTTCACGCCGGCCTGTCAGCGCGGCCGAGTCGCCCACGTCGGCGCACCGAGCGCCACTCGTCGGTGCCTCGTTCTCGGAACGCGCGTTCGGAGCGCCCACTTAGTAGGCAAGGCGGCCGCTCGTTTCTAGCTGCCCGTAAACAAACGTGTTTGCGGGGCCTGTTTCGTACACTTGTGCCGTTCCTCGACGAAAAAAAAACAAACTTCTGCCTATAGTACAAGGCAGGACCATACGGCACATGTTGCCGTTATGCATACCACGATTGTGCATTTGCAAAAGCCCGTGCGTGTGAACCGATAAGCAGCGAGGACGTGCATACGGCTACTGGTTGCATAACGCGTCATATATATTCAGGAGGCGTTGAGGGAGTTCCAATACGCGCGAGGCAAGATGGGTAGCGCTAAAGCGTTCAGCGCGGTTGGATGCGTGCCGCTGTTTGTGGCTCTGGCCAAGCTAGTGCGGTCCGCTTATATACCATTTCTGCGGCTATATGGTGCAATATTGTGACTGATAGGCCTGCCTGCTCTGAGATATTCGGTGCAGGGGTGGAATATATCACTCTGCTTGGCTTTCTCAGCGCGGCCGACCGCACGAAAGCAAGGAAGCGAACAAACATTAACCAACCGAGAAAGAAATGCGATGCACCTTGTAGCCTTGTTTCTACAATACAAGTGCATGGACAAACTCCGGAGAATGCGTGGCATGTGCTGCATATTGCCATTGTTGTGCACACATTGTGGCTGATTAAACATAATTTTGTCATCTTTTGCTTTGCAAACATCTTGTCTCACTCTCTGCAGGCAACGCTCCTGTTGCTGGAGGCTCTTTAGGCGTTTAGAAGCGCCCAGCTAAACGATCATCATGATCATCATCAAATCTATATTTTTCATGTATGCGCAGGTACATGAGCGTCGTAATCCACCACTAGGCACATATCGCAGTGATTCGTACAAATGCGTAGGTGGGTGGCTCAGTTTCTTCGTCACGACTGAAGGAAGAGCGAAGATTTCTCGTCGCATCGTTTGTGGTTTTATTTTCGCCTAATTAAAATGTCGCCGCGGTAAACGGCCGCTGACGCAGGGGTTTCAGGTTTGACTATGAGATGTGGCACTTTTTTCTTAGTGAGCCGAAATGCAGGGGTACCATTGAAAGTCGAGCCCATTTATAACGAACATGACGGTCACGCGGATAGCGTTCGTTGTATCCGAAGTTCGTAGTAAGTGGACTGCCCGTATTAAAACCATACATATGAAGTCCACCAAGTGAACCCTACCACGGCGATTTCCAGGATCTCTAGGGCGGTTATGCCCTGATCCTTGCTACCAGCAATCTGTGTTAAGGGCGGGACATGAATAATCGTCGTTAAAGTGTGCGCGGCAGCTGGTGGCAGGCCGGCCACATCAATCAGATTCCTAACGGAAGGGGAGTGCTCCTACTTTGCGTACTTCATCGTCCTGTAATCGTACATTGCACCGTATTCGCCAGATCATGGGTCTTCGATGTTGTTGTCCGCACGAACATATAGTCATCCGAGGCATTATCCCGCCACCTATGTACGAACATCACGTTGCCACAAAATCTGCATGCGTCCGATCACATGTATTTGCGACACGTTCATCTATCGTTGCTGCGCCAATGCAGCGACAAAACTAGCGCAGCGCTCGTGGCACAGAATATATCAGCTCCCCTGTCCGCACTCTGGCGCTGCCTGCACGCGGTATCAGCCCAAAAGGTGGCGACGATTGGACAGGCAACGAATGCCGTGTGACCCGCGTTGCTAGCAAGGTATTCAGTTTCCTTAAAATCACTAATGATCGTTGATCCACGACCGTGCGTAGTATATAGCTTCGCTTTCGACGCTGCCACTCTTCGTGCCCACCGCGATTCTGCTTGGGACGCTTTGCCCGGCTGGCGCACACGCAGGCAAGGACTGATCGTACAGGTCATCGGCGGGCGCTTGGCCGGCGTTTACCTACAGTTTCAATGCCTCTTTTAAGGCGAAAGCGTTTATAGGCTCATCGTTGTGGACAGAATTTGTGCGTACTCAGAAAGTGTCCGTCAATCAGATGAAATGAAAGAAGAGATTTCGATGGGGCTGGGATTCGAACCCACGCGGGTGGAGCCTAATAGATTAGCGGTCCATCGCCTTAATCACTCGGCCACCTACTCCGACGGAACGAGGGTGCTTTAGAAGGCGTATGTCGCAACTTGAAACCGGATATGGCGGACAGATCGGATATAACGAAGGCGTAGTACGTCGTAACTTGAAACCGAAACTAATTCGAGAAGCGTGAAGGGATCGTGTTGAGCTATAAGCTCAACAGGACGACACAAGGGCTTTCGTCTTGATGCACGTGAGGTGACTTAAGTGCTCCCCTGAATTTTTTTTTTTTTTGCTTTGACATATTCTTTCCGGGGTGGTGTCACGGGGGAGAGAGACGTTCATCGCTTTTCTTGCTTGCCGGAACAATAGTTTTAACGCGACAGCGTTAAGGAGCTCTTTTCGCAGAAAAGCCGGTGTGGGCGTTGTAACACGAGAACCTGCGAATAAAAAAATCTCGTAAAGATATGGGGAAGCGAACCCAGGTCATTCAGATTGCGAGGCGAGAACGCGCAGAACACGCTACAAAGGCTCGTTGGTTCGAATTGAACAAAGGTGGACCTAGTGAACGGATTGTGGTCTTTGACTTCGTGTGCAACACGCTGTCGCGTTCCACTCTTAAAGGCGAAGCTTAAGCCTCCTTCAATTTTTTTCAGCTTCAGGGGCAAATTTATGGCGCATCCTCGCTCGCTACAACCTAGCGGTGCGGCAACAGTAATTCGATGTTTCTGATAGAAATATCCATTGCCCTAATGCATATTTTGACGATAGTGCCTCACTCGTTCGTAATAAGCGAGCGTTTGTTACATTTGTGGCCGTTATGGACGACTGGGACTGGGACGGCTTGCGCGTTGTTTCACTCTTCCAGACTCGAGAGTGGTCAAAAACAGTGACCGAAAATAATACATGACCCATCATCTGCGTCGTATGCATCCTATTCTGTACAGCGGGACTGTACGCATCGCCGAACCCTTTGGCAGACCTGCTCGCTAAGGAAATTACCTGCTCCGTGATGCATCGCTAGTTAGCCAGGTAGACTGTCATTAAACCGAGTGGACGGTGGTGTGACCGCGTTGGCCGGTAATTTTAAAGCTATTACATACGAATTTCTCACAGTGAAGACACGAATAGAAAGGTAAAGAGCCGCGCGTAAGGCATCGAAAATTCCTTCAGAAAAGCCAAATGAGTAAAACGTGTTGAAATAAGAAGATAAGAAAAAAGACCATTGCACTGTTTCGTACTGCAACATGAGCAACAGGGCTGATGCTATTAGCCACGAGAAGTTTGAGTGGCGCCATCGCATGGCCAGCCAATGTGACGTTACGGCAAGGACTCCCGTGCGCCCGCGCCGACTTGTCCGGCTTCTTCGGCTCGCCGAGTAGGTTGAGGTTCGCTTCCACGTTTGTTGTTCGTCACTGGAGACTTATGAACAAAGCAAAGAGCGGTGATAGAATCTCAGCTTAAGCTACACTGAATTACTATCACTGCCGCTTTCAAAGCACAAAAAATGAAGAAAAAAAACACTGAGTACGTCGCGGCAAGCGATCAAGCGCCTTCGCCGCGGCGGGCGCCTGCTGTGCAGTCGTGTCTCGTACATAAGTTTTTGCCTGCAGTAATGCCAGTTTTCTTCTGTGTGCGTCCTTTGTTTATTCCAGGCAAAGTTCTTATGTATGGTCGGTCGATTTACGACGCGGTATAAGTTTGTTTCATGCTTATGTATATTCGTGAATGTTGCTGCGTGCGCTTTAGGTAGTACATTTGGCGTGGTAGCAACTGATACGCGGATTTTTTATTCAAAGCAGGCTATTAGTTAAAGCAGTAAGAGTGCTCTTGCTTACGCGCATTTTTGAGTATAATCATAAGCATGTACGCAGTATCATTACGCGTAATTTACCGAAGGCAACGTGCGCGTGTGATGGTGTTGCACCAGTTGACGGCCGGAAATTTTATTGATGCTACCGTAGAATGATCAATCTTTCCGTCATTCGGTTCGCCTCTCCGTGCTGCGACATAGCCGTAACGCTGTCTTGAGGATAACAGACAGTTTTAGCGTAGCTGGACAACCGACGGCAAATACGGTAACGCGCTGCCTTTGCTACCGTTGCCAGGCTTGCCTAGCCACCTTTGCGTACGGTAGCAGTTACCGTGTTTACCGTACGCGGGTGCTAAAGCTATGCAATACTAACTTGCGAATGTTTCTCTTTTCAGTCACCCAGCCACTGAGCAGCATCAATTGCTGAGTGGACATTGCGTGTGAGACAAGCCTCTACCTAGCATCGCTTGAACGCACAGGAGGGTTGTCGGATGGACTAGCGTCCGACAACAGCTTCCTTTACTTGTAACTTGATAAATATAAAAGACTAGCGGACAAACAGCACGGAAAAGTGTCGGTAGAGGACTCACCTAGTATCTTAATTGTAAACCGGGTGCACAAAGTCATCCTCTTTAAAATGCTTGCTGCACACAACAGTCGAAGAAGACGGTTGCTTCCCAATTCTTAATGTAATAATCCAAGCTTTATTCATTTTCGACAACTTTAGGTAGAAGTGGAAGCCAACATCGACTTCTTTCCGCAATTCGCACTGCGGCATTGAGCAGCAAGTCTGCATGATTACAAATTGGCGCGCGAAAACGAGCGAAAACAACCGGCACGCCAGCAGCCGGGCTGGCGGAGTCCTTGCCGTGACGCGCACGTAAACAAATTACGCGGTAACTTAAAATGTGCCGGCTGATATTAGACGTCTTTTTTTTTTTACGGCGACAGCTGTCATTGGGAGCCTCCCAGAACCGGCGAAGAAGCCGCACCCGTAACACGGAGAGGCGCTCAACCTGCCCACCCACCCACATCTACCTTCCAGAAGCCCACGCAGCACCAGAACAAAAAACCACGGTGGACACGCGTAGACTCGGGGAAAGTGCTGCGCCACCACCGCCGACGTAATGTGGGCTACGAAAGCTGCGCCGGCGACAACGCGAAGAGGGTGGACCTTCAACTGCCATCTCGGACGGGGTTCGTGCTGGAAGGGTCGTGCAGCAGCGAGACCGTAGGAGGCGTCAGCGCTTGAAAACATCCGTAAGTCAGCTTTCACAGGAAGATGTTCTGCAATAAAAAAACCCTCGTTCACAGACTGCAGTTTCACGGCCTGCTCTGCACACTAAACGGGGGAGTGTGAGGAGCAAGTTGCCCTTCAGCACGAATAGCCTCTAGTTTACTTTTCTTTATTTATTGGGGATAAGCTAGAGACAGGCTCTGGTGAGCGGAAGGCATCATTGTACCCTTTCGACAAGTGCACTATACGCACGATCTCGAAGTAGGAGGCAATCTTCCGGGGTTCAGGTTCACGCAGAACCTGAAAAGAATACAATGGCGGAGACTGGCGCATCTCTCCTCGCGCTGACCACTTTTGTGGACTGAGCACGGAGTGCCACTAGTCTGAACGAGGGTGCTTGGTTGGAAAAAAATTGCAACTTGTCATTTGCGACCAATTACGGCTCTCGCCGAATGTTTTGTCTAAGCTGTAGCCTAGTTCAGTCAGCATTTTTATTATTTGAGCTTCGTTGTTGCGAACATGTAGCGCGTCGTGGATTAGTTTGTGCGCGGAATGTCGAACAAGCCTTGTTGCTTCTTTCTATATTGTACGCGGAGACGTCCCGTACGTTCCTCTTTTCTATGTATATTAAGCCTAGACACACGTCAGAAAGGTGCAGTATCGAAGTATTCCTTCAAATATTGTTCACGCGGCTAGTGGTGCAGGCCTTCATTGCGTGTTTCCGTCGCCTTTCTTACGTCCCTCTGCTTTGCGCGCTTTACGTTCGCAATGGATCACCAACTAGCCTGCACGCCTCACTAACTTTCACAGACTGGGCTATAACTTGCCTGCCTTCTAAAACTTCGCGGCTATTAATTACATGCATTTGGTTTCATGCTCTCCTCTTGCCGCACTGGGTACAATTTTTAATGCGTTTATTTCTACTTAACACCCCACGCACTTTGCAGTCTGTCACTGACGAGAGGAGTCCGCATGCGTGTAATGCGTAGTTTTAGACAACCTTTTACGCGCACAAAAGTGGCGCCTCTATAGAAGGGCAGCAAGAAAGCAGGCAAAGGTCTGAGACGAATGAGCGCGAACATCATTTATCGCGGCTAGGAATTCTCCCAGCGCCGCGCCTACGTTATCCACTGATATATCTCGCAGTTCAGCGCATAATTTCTTGATCGCCCAACGAGCGGTGTGCGGAAAAGAAGAACTTCGTTTATGTTCTTTCGCTACCACGTTCTTTCTAGGAGAGAAATCCCTTCGGCAAAAAAAAAAAGTTGACGCCATTCTCGTAGAATTTTCCGGCGCGAAGGTCGAGATAACGAAGTATCGATTTCCGCCACCATGATCGCAAGAAAACGCGGTATTCGCCCATCAAGTGTTCGAACATCGGGCAGCTCGCAGTCCTCCCTGCCCTTCCTCGTGAAGGTGTGCTTAGTGCGCCAACATCGCTCGTGAACACTTATGCACTTACATAAGCACTTCAGCGCCAATCAGTGTAGTTCGTTCGCTGCCGGAAAGGGAGAGAGGAAAAAGCAGAGAAAGCGACCATCCACGGCCGAACTTCGCCGGCGAATTCTGCGCCCAAGACTGCGCGGTCACACGTTACGGCGGACGAACTAATCCTGCAGCACAACATTAGCGCCCATATTGGATTATGAGGGAGTCTGCTACGTCGAGATACGGGGAATAAAACGGAAGGAGACGATTGTTGTCCCTGCTCTTGCTTGCGCTGCTTTTCTTGCCGTAATGAGCTTTATTTCTCTCGGTACGAGGCAACGACAAAAAAAAAAGAGAAAAATACCATGAGCCGCACACACAAGCCATATCGAAACACTGAAGCATTTCTTGTCTTCACTGCCAGCATGTATACAAACAGCTTTTTACCATGACGGGAGCAGTGAAAAGAGGCCATTACTAGGCTACGCAACATGTATCGGACGTTAGGAATTCCTAATAAATGTTAACTCACGAACGCTATATGGAATATGATAATAAAGACGTCCAGAGCAAAAAAAAAAATTTATTAAAGGCTCGCGCAAAATGTCTGCAATTTGTTTCTTCTTTAAATGCTGTAGAATTCCTGGACGAATATAGAAACTTTCCGCATGTTTACCAAGCTGAAAAATACCAAAGAAAGCAGGGTAGGGTCATTCCCTGCGGCGGAAGCGTCGGCCACACCACTAACATGCTCTGTGTCGACGCATGATGCGCAAGGCGCCGCACGTTGAGAGGGCGACTTCGTGTTTGCTGAGTCGATTACTGTGCATACAGTGCGAACCGTTGGTGGTGTGTACTTTAGTGGTCACAAGGCATTAGTCATACCAAGGGATAATGAATCGAAAACAACACACATTTTGCACTGTGAACAGCGTTTTTCTTGAACCATTCATCACCTGCTGGCGATAGTTGATAGTGCGTCGTTGCCACTCTTGATGCTTCATCATCTTTACCATGTCTGGCCCCTTAGCCTGACTCTCAGCCTAGTGTTCTTTGCATGACGTCGGTCCGCTGCGACACGCCGCAGCTATCGGCGTCTGATATCTTACGCGGTGGCTTAAATGCCTCGTCCCATATTCTGTGCCATACACCATAGCACATGTCGACTTACAAGTGTCCTTGTTCTGGCGGTGCCACTCTTAACCGGTTTCCACATAGGTTCCAGCTGCTAACTGGAACTAAAGTAGAGCTTTAAAAAAAGTCTACTTACGTTCCAGCTACTAGCTTTAAGTATCGCTCAGATATGTAGTACTTTGTTGCAGACTTAAAAAAAATGACCGTAGTATATGAAACAACGTTCCACTTAATTCGCAAGCTTTATGTGCAACAGTGTTCAAACATGTGTATATCTGGAAAACCATCACGTCTTCATTCTGAATACCATTCTGTTAAACCGCGTTCATACGCGTGTTATACGCTAGTGGCCGTAAGTAGACGGACCCCGATTACCACGGTCAGTATCTCGCCGTTCAGAATGTGTCCTCCTTTTCAGCGAAACTACTCCCAAGCGACGTAAAAGTCGAGCTTCATTAGCCATTCAAAAAATCACAGTATCGCTTGTACATTGCTGTTCCCTGTAATGCTGTCGCATTTTGAATAGAACTGGAAAAAGAATTTCGGCAGACAATCTTGTTTTCCGTTTTTTTTCCTCTGCGGCATTCCGGTATGACATTTGACTGGAAAAGTAGTAAGGTGAAAAATGTTCCGAGTTGTATCGGATTCGTCGTGAAGGCAGCGCGAAAGAAGAAGACGGAAGGAAGGAGCAAGACACGACACCAGCGCTGTCTCACAATTAAATCTTTATTGGACGAACACAGATTATAAACCCACCTCATGAAAAATTTCTAAAAAGAAAAGAAAAAGAGGAAAAAGTGGGGACCAACAAGGTAACATGAATATGGCTGAGCTAGATATTCAACTGAGAAGAAAAGCACGCTATCTTGTAAAAATCGCTGTCCCAGTCAAGGAATACCAGAAGTAAACCAGTTCCACGTGTGGTCTAGATACGTTAGTTCATTCGCAGTCAGAGTAACTGATGACGTGCTTATACATGATTCTCCCTGCCTAGATATGTAAGAAAGCCTCACCTTATGAGTCGCACCTTATGAGTTGCTAATATTTCTGCTTGCCCATTAAGTGAGCTACAACATTTACATCCCCGGCAGTGGTCAACCAGGCGTGAAGACTTTGATCTCGAGAGCGAATTTTCATGATTTTTCAGTCGCACATTCAGACCGTCCTATTTGACCTATGTTTGACGTACAGTGGTGAGCAGCCCTGTCTAGAGCGCGCCGACGGTGCTCTGCGGAGCGAGACAGCGCCATCTAACGTTAGGCTCTGGGTTTGAGTTATGTGTCCCATGCGCATGCGCAGAAAAGACAGAGGGATGCCTGCTCATCGCTTCCTTGTCCAGCCCCCGCCTTGCGAGTTTGTTTCGTGTCGCCAGGGCCACGCTCCCTGCATTTGTGACAGTGTGAAGGTGGCCAGGGTGTCGCCATGCCGCCGTGTGTCACGAGTGCAACGAGATGGCCAGGCAAGCAGCTCGAGTGAGAGCGGATGCTCGCGCGTTTCTTCCTCCAAGTTTATAGATCTGTACGGATGCCAAATGCGGTGTCCCTTGTAGCTGATAACACAGCGGAAAGACAAGCTATCAAACTATACGCCTGCAACGCGTGGTGCTAACGCGCTAACCTTATACGGACAAGACGAATACAACAAACAACCAACTAGGCCCAATTCTCGCACTCTTAGCCTGGTGTGTGTTTGAAACGCGCGATCGCCCGCTATCACTTGCACTTGCTTTGGAAACGAGCGATCGCCCGATATCACTTGCACTTGCCCCCCAGCCGCTTCGCGATTCGCGCGAAACGCGTTGGTTTTCCGGCCGCTGTTACATAGTATCGACCACCCTTGACGGCGTGAAGCGCAAGCACTGAGAGGTAATGAGGCCGAGAACCCACGAGCAGGCAACGCTTTATTTTGGCCGCGCATGCGCACGAGATGCATAACTGAAACCCAGAGCGTAACGTTAGATGGCGCTGACTTGCTCCGCAGACCACCGTCGGCGCGCTCTATAGACAAGGCTGCTCACCACTAAACTCCCGGATTCCCTGTGGCGAGACCTACATAGGTCAAACAGGACGTGGTGTGAGCTTGCGAATGAAATAACACGAAAATGCGCTCTCAGGATCAAAGTCGTCACGTCTGGTTTACCACTGCCGGGAATGTAAAATTTATAGACCACTGCATAAGCAAGCAGAAATATTAGCAACGTATAAGGAGCGACTTTGACGTGAGATTATCGAGGCTTTTTACATACCCAGGCAGGGAGAATCTTTATAAACACGTTATCAGTTACTCTCATTGTGAATTAACTAACATATCTAGACCACACGTGGAACTAGTTTACTTCTGGTATTCCTTGACTGGGACAGCGGTGTTTTCAAGCTAGCGTGCCATGTGTCTTGTTACTCAGCTTTTCTCCTCAGTTGAATAACTAGCCCAGCGGTAATGTATCGAGAAGAAATATATTTAAAAAAGGAGAATGAAGGTATGTACAAGGGAGGTGCAGCCGAAGAGCCGAACAACAAAGGGGCGAGCGGATCAGCGCCAAAACTCGCATTTCGTCCTCGTCGTCTTCCACGCCTACGTCTGTCACAATATTTATATTATCTTTTTGGTCCCCACATTTTCCTCTTTTTCTTTTTTTGGAAAATTTTCATGACGTGGGTTTATATTCCGTGTTCTTCCAACAAAGATTTAGTTGCGGAATAGCGCTCGTGTCGCGTATTGCTCCGTCTTTCCGTCTTCGTCTTTCGCTCTTCCTTCACCATGGAAGTAAGTTCTGTCGAAATGGACCTGCGGTAGTCGCTATAACTATATCCGGTTATAGTTACGACGACTATCGCAGTTATAGTTATAGTTACAGCGACTTTTTATAAATATTTATAACTTGTATTTATAACGAATAAGGTAGGCTGTTTAGCTTTCCTTTGTAGCCGCAAGGCTGTGCTTGGTTGGATGCCAATAAGTAATTGCTCCCTTGTTTTACCCGGTTAACCCTTGACAGTAGCACGAAGTTGAGCACTGCCCTCGTCTCATCACTTTCCACTCCTGTTCTTCAGCGGTACCATAATAGTTATTTAGGAAGTATATCTTTTGGATGCATCAACCACGCAGTTAATACATCCACATGTTACTGATATGGGCCGCATGGTGGCGCAGTGGTTACGGCACTCGGCTGGTGACCCGAAATACGAGGGCTCGATCCCGGCCGCGGCGACCGAATTTCGATAAACCATAAACCATTGGTTTGGTCCGTGGGGGTTAACGTCCCAAAGCGACTCAGGCTATGAGGGACGTCGTACTGGAGGGCTCTGAATAATTTCGACCACCTGGTGTTCTTTAAGGGGCACTGACATCGCGTAGTACACGGGGTATCTAGAATTTCGCCTCCATCGAAATTCAGTCGCCGCGGCCGGGATCGAACCCGCGTCTTTCGAGTCAGCAGCCGAGTGCCATAGCCACTGAGCCAGCGCGGTGGCCCGGACCGAACCAAACCAAACATGTTGTGAATATAGCTTCTGTGAAGTTTTAAGTCGCTAGACGGGTGAGAAATGCGAAAATGCATTTAAAAAAAAACACGAATGCCTTTGTTTATTTTCTTTTGAGCATGAGTGATTCGCTGGGGCATTAGCACAAAGCAGTACCAGTCCAGCCTTATAGTTGTCAGGCGATTGTGTCCTTAAGTTGCTTCCGATTATATTTCACCTTGCCCAAACAGAGGCATGCTTCATGAAACAGCGTGAAAAGGGGTCGAGCTTCTCTGTAAAGAGTGGTCACTATTGTTTTGAGGCCAAAAATGTAATCGCGCGCAAACGTTCGCTTCTCGCTCACTTACACAATCTGTGCAGCGAATGTAAAATGAGTACATTTGCTTTATTTCAGTTTTTTTGCCCCGCATTGAATTTGCAGCGCCTATAATGATACGGTAGATAAACGTTAACGAGCCGCCTTTAGCGCTATGCTACTGACAGCTACTTATTTCGAATTCTCCCCCCCCCCCACCCACCCACCCAAATAAAGAAACGAACATTCAGACACTAAAGCGTCACTGATAGACGCAATGCATGAGAGACGATAACGCCATAAAGTTTATGTTCAGCATTCTTAGACAAACAGTGTGCATATGTAAATATTGAAGGTAATGGTCCATTATTCCGATGCTTAGCAAAATCTTTCTTTAAATGTTTTTCCATCGCTCGCATCAAGCATTTAGACTGCCATAGAAAACCAATGGGGAAACGTTTTTGACGATAGCAACAACCTTAATAGCAAAAAAAAATGAGAGCCTGCCGATAGGAGATCTGTGAATATATTGATTGTTACAGTGAAATCTTACAATGTATGAAAAAAAAAAATGTTTTCATAAATTCTTTCCCGTTTATAAATGCTTTCGTCCGGACTTGCTAGGTATGTATATTCGCTTGCTCTCGCTTTCCCATGTGGTCCTTAATAACAGACTTGCATCTAGCTCAACAACCGCACACTGTGTGGAAGATGTGACAATATAATGGGGATACTCCATCACCCAGAAAGAACGGCGGCGAACGCCGATGGCAATTTAGCAGACCAGGTTAAATCCGCTCTAAAACCTATGACCACCGCTACTCACTTCCCCTCAGTAATTCTGACACTGTTGCTCGCTTTCCCACTGCAAAAAAAAAAAAATGGCGGTGGTTTAGCTCTGGTTAAACCTGGAGTGACGGATAGCTACAGCTGGCTGAGTGGAACTTCGTCACGTGGCCAACCACGTGATCAGCCACGGCGCCGTGCCGCCGGCAGCTGCTCCGTACCACGTGGCCCACCACGCTGAAGGCTCAAAATGCTACTGTAAACTTCGCTCTGAAATGCAATTTGCTAATAATTTCGACTTCGGAGTTATTTTGGAGTTGTATTCTACTTTAAAGCACTTAATCCACCTCATTTGTTATCAGTGGCGGCATTGCCACTGACCCTACTGAAATAACCAATACACTATATACTTTCTTTAGTTCTGTTTTCTACGTGATAATGATATGATTCTGTCTTTTAGCCTTTCTACTTGCGCCTTGAAACAGAAACATGCGCTGGACCGGACTGTATTCCAAAAGCCCTTTCCTTGCACTTATTCCCTTTGCACATTTCATCTCAATAATTTTTCAAAAATCTCTTTCGACCGGCATTCTCCCTTCCTGAAGGAAACTCGCCACTGTACTTCCTATTCATAAATACGGCAACAAGCACGCTCTAATTATAGGCCTATCTCGTTGAAAGCATATATTGATGTAAGATCCTAGGGCACATCGTTTATAAACATATAAAATTCGCTGAAACAAGTAACCTTCTAACTAGGGCTCAGCGTGGGCTTCGTAGCTTGTTTAGTACAGGAACAGTTAACTGAATTTGCGCGTGACATTTTTCTTAATGAAGACGCCAATAACAAAATCGATGTCGTGTCTATTCATTTCTCAAAAGCTTTTGACATGGTCATTCGCTCTGAATTGTTGCGCAAACTGAACGTCGGTCTCAATTACCCTCAACTCATTAATGTGATTGCCTATTTCCACTCACACCGTTTCCAGTGTTTTCGCTTTAGTTCTGTCAATTATTCCGCACCTTATGTACCTTCAGAAGTTCCCCAATGCTCTTTCCTTAGCTCTTTGCCACTTTTACTTCGCACTAATCATTTGCCTAACCATATAACCTCAAGGATCCGTCTATGTGACGACGACTGTGGCTTATACCACACCGTTAACACTCCTGACGGCCAACTCCGCTTCTGAATAAGTTTTTGGTATGTTCTGCGACTGGTGTAAGGCCCGATATATCAACATCAATTTCAGCAAATCAGCAAAATAGTTATCACGACTTTCACTAACCGCTTGCTACTTTCGTGTTACGACTACTCATCACTGCAAAGGGTACATGAATGCAAACATTCTTGGAGCTGTTTTACTCTTAACTTGTCATGGTAAAAAAGTTTTCCACGCATCGCTTGTATCACAGCTAAATCACTGAAAAAGTTAGGCTACTTGAGGCGCACTGTACGAGGAGCTCCTAAAGAGACCTAATTACTCATGTATGAAGTTTTAATCCGCCCTGTTTTTTATTATGCTTGAAATGTCTGGAATCCTTATAAACAATGTGAAATTAATAAAATTCAATCGGTATAGTCCAAGGCTCTAAGATTGATTTGGCGCCACTATGACTATTATTTTTCACCCTCATCTACTCCGCCCTCCCTGAAAACGTATGCCCGCTCTCATATCGTCGGGAAACTGAATCTTTGAAAATACTCAACTTATAGTGCACTCTGCTTGCTGCCTTTCAGAAGGTAATCATATTTTGTTTTCGGCCCCATATACAACTAGGAGCCATCACAATCTTAATATTCAATCTATTTTTGCACGTGCTAACGCTTTCAAGTATAGCTTCTTTGCGCGTACTGTTGAGAGTTGCAACTCATCACATGGCAAGTCGCTCATTATCACTTTGGTTTGGTTTATGGGGGTTTAACGTCCCAAAGCGACTCAGGCTATGAGAGACGCCGTAGTGAAGGGCTCCGGGAATTTTGACCACCTGGGGTTCTTTAACGTGCACTGACATCGCACAGTACACGGGCCTCTATAATTTCACCTCCATCGAAATTCGACCGCCGCGGCCGGGATCGAACCCGCGTCTTTCGGGCCAGCAGCCGAGCGCCATAACCACTCAGCCACCGCGGCGGCTCATTGTCACTTTCAGATTTCGTGTGTGCAATTGTGTCGTTGTAAGGTGCTGGTGTATCTTGTGTTATTTTATGTGTATTTCTTATCACTGCCATGTGGTCTTGATGCGTGAAATTTCTTATTGAATTGTACTTTAGGTAACCCACTCTTTCTATAGCCCCTGGATGGGGCTGTTGTATTTTCAAATAAATAAATAAATAAATAAATAAATAAATAAATAAATAAATAAATAAATTAACCATCGTCCAAGGTGGGTATACTGTTAATGCCTTCCTGGAACGGCCTCTAACAGAAAGACAGGGAGACAGAAAGTAGAGTGAGGCTAATAATAATAATAATAATAATAATAATAATAATAATAATAATAATAATAATAATAATAATAATAATAATAATAATAATAATAATAATAATAATAATAATAATAATAATAATAATAATAATAATAATAATAATAATAATAATAATAATAAATTTTATTTGCTCTTTCCAGTACAAATGCGGGCCTGCCAAAGCCTCAGAAGGCTTCAGTGGCAGTGCTCGGCTGCAGACAGCACATAAATCATTCACCGAGCAGACAAGTTGCCATGGAAAAGAAAAAAAAAGGATGAGAGAAGAAAAATGGATTCGAAAAGGGCGGAGGCAAAATACACACAAACGGAGAGAAAACAAAAACATGTAAAAAACATAGCATCAAAACGGAATACCGGAACTAACAACGTAATTTAACAAGACAAGCTTTCACTATCTTTTTGGAATTAGCAGAGAATATTTCTTTGGGTAACCGGTTAAGAATAGAAGGAACGTAATGTTTTTGAAGACGCTCGCCATAACGCGTTCGCACACTAGGCACGAGAAACCGATCGCGAGTTCGCAGATCTTTAACAGGAACATATGGTGTACAAAAATCGCTTATCCAGATGTGCTTAAAAACTACTGTTTCAGAAAAAAAAGATGAGACAAGTCAGGCATGTGTAACAGTTCAAAAGCGCTACTATCTTCATTTCGTGCCCTACCGTACAATACTGATTTAAGGGTAGATTTCAGTATGCTGTTGACCTCCTTTCACCAAAAGGCAGAGCAGAAATAAAAGCAGCAAATACCATAGCGTAACACACTGTAGGCTAAGGCGTATACTACTTGCTTGCGTACATACATAGGGCAAATGGTCTTAATAGAGTACAGCAAACATGCAACTTTCTGAAGCTGAGAACAGACAAATGACAAATGGGTATTCCAAGACATGTCGGAATCGAAGAATACACCTAAGTATTTGACCGTTGACACAGGTATGATTGATGGACATTTGCAAAGAGCACAATTTGGTCTGTGCAAACGAATCGACACCATCATTAGAAATTCTCTCTAAATAATTGTGCAAAAATACTAATTGAGTTTTTTATTGTTAACATTAATTAAGTTATTGCTGAATCATTCCATAGCCAACTCGCTGTCGTGTTGGATAAGAGATAATGCTGTCTTATAGTCATTATGTCTAGCAGCTAAGAGCGTATCATCAGCGTATTGAAAAACACGGCACAGTTAGCAGACAGAGCTCAAGTCATGGACATATAGATTGAACAAAATCGGTGCAAGTATAGATCGAAGTATAGATAAGCACACGGAATGCCCTCTTCCTGCCCCACTTCTGTAAAGACAGTCGCTAGATATTCGGTTCTTACTCCTCCTGCTTCCCCTTGTCTGCCAGTACACTCTGGTGGCTCAGCTTTTCTCGCCCTCTAATAAAGAAAGAAGAGGTCAGTGGAAAAGCAGTTATGCGACGAATAGACCAAATTATGTTCTTGATTTCATGTAAAAAAAAGAGCATAACCTAAGCTGACGGAGCAGCGCGTAACTTTGTGAGACTTTCGCTTAGGAGATTTTACACGGCCATTGTACACGCTGCCTTGGTGGCGCTTTCGTGATCATGTACTGAGAAGCGCAAGCAATGCGAGCGGGATCATATGACGAAAATCAGGAGGTAAATGCAAGAAGACGCTATCAAACCTTACCTGTTTTAAGCATGCGGAGATTCTCAGGTTGTGAAGGCTGTCAGGTTCAGTATTACATTCAACCGAAACCTACCTTCGTGAAGACCCCAGGATATGTGACTGAAGAACTAATGCATTCCCTTTGTCTGGTTGGCGAACAAAGTTTTTTTTCTTACTGTCTGATCAGCTGTCAAGGTGTCTCCCAGCTTTAATATTCAAGCCGCCGGTCCACAAGCTGACTTCGAAGAAGATGCCAGCAAAGCAATTTACTTGATACCGCCAGTTCTTGCAGCTGACATTGTACCGTTTTTGCTGTCTTTTCCAGTGCGCGTTTGATCTCCTGGTAGAAAGACCACCGCCCACGCACGGCTGACGACCTATTTGAAAGCGCATGAAAGTAATATTGGGGCGCATAAAAACTGCAAGTAACTTGCTCAAGCCTGCCTGCCTTTTCTTCCATTCTTTTCGTTAAGACTGAATTCCTCTCACGCTTCCTTGTGCTACGTGAGGGCCATTCTGTCTGAAACGAGGTTGCTTTATAGTTCAAGGACGCAATAAAAGGCTTGCAAGCAGGATGCGATGCCGAAAAAAAAGGGCAGAACAAAGGTGACACTGCGCATGCAGTGCGTCGTGAATACCGGATGAGAGCATTTCCGATTTAGCGTGAGCTTCTGACCTGCCGTGAGGTCCGCCCAAGCAAGCAGTAGCAGCAGCAGCTAGCTGGAGGTTAGAGAAGACCCCCAGGGCGAACTGGGAGATGACAAAAGCGACCGCAGGAGTAAGTATTCTCTGCTCTAAGAAACGAAGAAGACTGCGGAACTGGCGCTTTATAGACTCCTATAGGGGTATGCGGGTCTGAAATAAGAAAGGGCATTGGGGCGCAGCGAAAGAAAAACGTATGGGAAGGAGCGAGGCGCGCTACGGAGCGGTTCGCTATTCATTTCTAACGCGCGCGCCCCGCCAAGGCAGAGAAACAAAAGCGAGCCGGCCGAGAAAGTCTCAGCTAAGAGGATTATAGCGTCACAAATCCGGCCAGATCCTCGATGAGCCTCGGGCCTGGCCAATCAAGAGGGCCTCCAGACGCGCGTCGGCCGGAGCAGCCCTCCGGAAGACCACTCCGTCCTTTCGCCCGCGGGACGCCACGCTGAATGGTCCACGTGGACGACGACGAAGGGCCAGGCCTGAGAGCCCCGAGAAAGGAGCCACGGGCTCCCCAATCAGTGCTTTACGACGCCCCTCCGTGTCGGCTGCCATTTGTTGGGTGTTCAAAAATCGCCTCTGACATTTTTGCCGCAGCAGGGCTCTGGCTGTTCAAGTTTTGTATTTTATAGCGATTCTTTCCCCAATTGCTATCGGTCACTGCCGCGCTTGACGTCACGGTTGACGGCAATGGAAGTCACCGGTTCTGGTAGCACAGCAATGGCGAAGACAGAAAAATGAGCCGGAATTTTTAATGCGAAAGCATTTCTTGCCTCATGAGGGGCGAGGACACGATGTGTCACGCTTTCACCAATCTAATTCAATCCACAATCCAATCCATAGCCATTCAACAAGCGAAACAATAATCCACAATCCAATCCAGAATCCAAGAAGTCATGAACTGTCAATGAACAAAAATAAATGAAACCCGGGCCTGCGGCTTTCGAGACGGCGATGATTCCGCGGCGCCACTTTTATTTCTTTATTGCGTAGAATTAGTGCCGAAAAGAAAAGTCTAAGCACGCTTACGCCGCAAAACACTAGGCCACCTTACCCTTGCATGACACCTCCTTCCAAAACATCAAAAGTCTGGGAGGCACACGCACGCATCCAGATAGGGGAGCCAGTTAGGCGGCTCTTGCAGGACAGCATATACTCCCCGCACCAAAGCGCATTGTTCACGAAACAAAGATTTCGACGACCGTGGTGATTCGGCGTGGTGGTCCATCATGCGGCTCTTCCAGAGACTACATAGTCCCAGCAACATAAATAGATCATATGGCACAACACAGTTCTTCTCCACAGGCAAAAAAAAACGTATACTTTAGAGTGTGATGTCAATGTCCTTCTTAATTGTTCGCTGTAAAATGTCCCAGAAGAATATAGCGTCAATGCACAGAATAAAACAATGGTCAATTGTCTCTGGTGTAATGCACAGGCGGAAATTCAGCGTCCATGGCGCAAGCATCTCCTTAGCATGAAGCCATGCCTTCACAAGCAGCGTGGATGTGTGCAGTTTAAAGAACAATGTTTTTGAGGCAGAAGCAATGCACATTCGCCTAACACGTTTTAGAACACTGGCGTAAGGTACTCCAGAAAAGGTTTCTGATACAACGGTACAGGGAATAAATACTCTGTAAGTGCCTGAGTCATCTGCCTTCTGGAGAGGCTATACAGGTAGTCTAAAGAAAAACGCACAGTGAGGAAATTGAAGGTGTAAGAAACTTTCTTAAGGAATCCCCATAAAGGCCCCTCACGAGTGTGTCCCGTCGGAGCGAATAGGAAAAGAAAATGAGCACTGAGACGCCTAATAAGCACAGCTGCTAAAAGAGGGGTGGTTTGACGATATGATAAAGAAAAAACGCGAAACAAGGTGATGCACGAATAAGTGAACAAGGCCGATTCCACCAGACTCTAGAGAAAGAAATAGCTTATCGTGACGCAAGGGTTCTCATTGGGAACGCGCCATACGAATGTAGCAAATATTATGTGCACCACCGGCACTTTCTTCCTCGCACAATGGAGAACCTATAACACATAGGGAAGTTTTGCAAATAAAAAAATGTTGCAGACTTGAGCCCGAGCAAACACTGACAGTTTCCTACCCATCCAAGCCTGGGTTTGTCGCCTCATGGAGACTATGTGTGAATCCCAGTAGGAGCCACTGTTGCGAATTTGGTGAAGAGGAACCCTTAGGTAGTGAAGCGAGCCGCAGTCCCAGCTTATGCCACCATAATGACTTGACGTTGCACCCCAATGACCCGACCAAAACCCCTTGGATTTATCTAGATTAAGAGGCGCACCTGATACCTCGCAAAACTGTTCAGTCAAATGCAATGCCTCAAGCACATTCTTTTTGTCAGAACAAAAGAGGGCGACATCATCTGCATAGGCTAAAATCTTAATTTCACATTGTGCCAGGGAGAAACCACGGATAGATGTGCAGTTAATAATACTGAGGCGAACGGGTCCAAGATAAAGGGCAAACGACACAGGCGATAATGGACAGCCTTGGCGAACCGATAATTTCAAGGGCATAGGTTTGGTTAACTCTTGGTTGAGAATTAGCCTTGTATAGGACCACTTATAGCACAGTCTTATGCCCCAAAGCAAAACATCTCCAATATTTGCATGGTCTAAGGCCGCAAACAAGAAATCTTGACGAACTTTATCAGAGGCCTTGGCAAGGTGTCTGATTTAGAGCTACTTGTCTGATCTCATCTGATACTGTCTCCACTACTGAACGTGCAATATGAATATGGCTTTGGATGCATCGGCCTCTGATATCGCAGACGTGATGCGTGCCTATTAAGTGAGCGAAAACTGGCTGCTGACCATTGCAAAGAACCTTTGCAAAAAAGTTTCTAATCTACATTACAGAGAGAAACTGGACGATATCTCTCAATTGTTTTCAACTGATTTGAATATGTGCTCTTTGGAATTAATATAGTACGCCCAGAATAGAAAGTGGGTGGCAAAAAACTAACATCGTAAAAAGCCTGGAAAACCTCCATCAAGACAGGCGCTAGGCAAGTGGAAAATGTTTTATAGAACTCGCTAGTAATACCATCTGGCCCAGGAGATTTCCGAGCCGTCAGATCAGAAATGGCAGATTGAATTTCGTCCAAAGTGATAGGCCCCTCCACTACAGCACGCTGCTCATCGTCAAGTCGGAGCAAGGCTTCGAAGAAGTGACTGTAATCTGATGCCACATTTGTGCCCGCACAACCACCAAACAGCTTCCGATAATAGTCAAAGAAAGCCTCAGTAATACCAGGACCATCGCTGTATGTGCAACCACCATACTCAATTTCCAATATTTCTTTAGCTAGTGCAGTCTGCCTTTCATTACTCAGGGCCCGACGAGATGGTTGCTCATCCAGAAACCTACGGGTCCTAGATCTTATCAAGGCCCCTTTGTATCTTTCTGTTTCAGACTGTTGAAGCTCTGCTTTTACGGCAATGATATCTTTTACATAGACACCTGGGCTAATCCCTGTGTATTTGATAATCACGTCCGCTGGCTTCGGTTGTCAGGTATGGCCGCGCTTCCAAGCAAGGAGCTAGTGCAGTCTGCCTTTCATTACTCAGGGCCCGACGAGATGGTTGCTCATCCAGAAACCTACGTGTCCTAGATCTTATCAAGGCCACTTTGTATTTTTCGATTTCAAACTGTTGAAGCTCTGCTTTTACGGCAATGATATCTTCTACATAGACACCTGGGCTAATCCTCTCTAACTCATGTAGCTCAATCAAAGTACGGCCGAGCTCTCGAAGGTGATGTCTCTTCAAAAACGCTATTCTTGCTGAGGCTTCAATAGTAATGTTTTGTTTCTTGTTTAAATAAGTCCCATTTTTGCAAAACTGAGAGATCACCGCGTGACCACGTGTCATTCAAGCAAGTAGCTACAGCACGTTTGAAGATTTCATCTGAGAGCAGGCAGCTATTCAGCTTGCACAGCTTCCATCGAGGATGGCGTATGCGCCGACTGTACCTCTCTATCTGAAGACACCATGCAGTGATCACTGAAGAATATTGGCCGCACACACTAACCAAAAACGCTGGATAACATGTCTGCTGAAACGTAAATCCTGTCAAGCCGAGCACTAGAGGAGCACTGAAAATGAGTGAAATGAATGTTATGTCCCTTGTCTTGCCCAACATCCACCAGGTTGTATTTGCATGCCAAATCAGTAAGTAAAGCAGCACTAGGGTCATATCGCTTACTTAACACTGATTGGTCTTCATCCTTACAAACACAATTGAAATCACCGAGCAGTATAATTTTACGATCCGTGGACAAATGGTCGACTACTGACAGAAAAAATAGCCTTCTATCATGCTGCTTTACATGGACATAAACACAAACAATTCGCCACTGTACACCCGAAATTGCGAGGTCAGAGCAGATAAGTCGCCCGTCATCATCTGTGCTATAAGACACGGCAGTAATTCCCAGTGCGTTGGCCAGGAATAGCATGCACCCACCTGATAAGCCTCTCGAGTGACTAACGATGACATTGAATTTGACAAAAAAGGCTCGACAGCAGCTTCAGTAGCCTCATCAGAGGACAGCTTGGTTTCCTGGATGGCTGCTACACTCATACACCAATTTGTTTAAAAGATTCCGTAACTGATGTTGCCTTCGACGATTACGCAAACCCTTAATGTTAAGGGTACCGACCTGAAATGCTGTGACGCCCGCCATTTTTGGTGCTTGTCTTATTGAAGGTTATCCCCTGTACTGGGGTGGCCGGCCTGCAAATTGGCGGCCTGTAGGGCAGACATCGCCCTTCGTTGTGAGATATCGCCCTTCCCAATGCCACCACACCAGGTGCCTTCTGCTCATTGCCATCGACACACACCTCATCACCTGCAGGACGCTTCAAAGGTGCGCTGTTGTCCTTCGCCTCTTCTGAGACAGCCAAGGCTTCGGCCCATGAAGCCGAGTGGACCACGTCGCTCGCAACCGCGCTGACAGCCGACGGGGCACCGAACACACTAGAAGCTGACACTTCAGGCGACACACTGCTGCACTCCGGCGACGAAGGGGCATCGCCGGTGCAGAAGGCATGTCGCATATTCACTGGCTGAAGCGTCTCCACTGACTCTACAGCAGGGGTGTCCTGCTCTCGTGATCGCTGGGTGACAGATGGCTCCTGAGCAGCAAGCACAGGGCTCAAAGTAGCAGAGCCGGGCAGACCCGGGTCCGGTGGCTTTGGGTCTGGAGACGGGGGATCCTGTTTGTCCGTACTCGCAGGCAGACCCTTGCCGTTATTCGGTGCAGAAGCCTTTGGCCCATCTTCTGTTTGGAGCACATGACTCAGTTCACCCGATGCTTCCACAACATCCGACACATTCATAATGTGCTCTGACACCACCTCATCCTCTTGTGACCAGTTGCCTTGGCGCAACCTTTCGGCATAACTTATGACACAGTTGTCTACTATGTGCTCGAAGCGTCGGCACTGGGTGCATCGAGGCGTGCGACACTGACGCCGTACATGGCCCACACGGTTACAACGAAGACGCAGCGGAGGCCTGCCTGGGATCACAACTAAAGCTTGTACCCCGAAAACGTTGAGCGGGTGAGGAATTGTACTTGCTGACACTCCGTCCTTAAGCGTGAGCGAGATTTCACGGTTCGCTGTTTCTATGTGCTCCGTTCCGGGGCACCGCCACTTCTCGCGCTCGATAGTTTGTACAGTTCCAAAAGGCTCCAAAGCTTCCACAATCCTCCGGTGCTCCATATAGCGCGGGAGCGAAAGAAGCTTAATCTCCACGTTTTTGGTGTCCGGGTCAAACACGATACATATCGTGTCCGGGTCGACACGATACACGGCGCCACTTTTTCATCTGCATTGCATGGAAATACTGCCGAAAAGATAAATCTAAGCATGCATGGCGCCACGACGCTTTCTTTTGTTTTCAGCATGGTATTTATCACACGCGTTAATATGCAGGAAAGAGCTATATACATTATTTACCAGGTAATCAGCCACTAGCCGAGCAAGTTAAAGGAAACACAACATCACACAAAAAGGCTTCCGTATGGAAGCCGAAACGTCTTCGTTTTAAACAACAACCTTTTGGTCGGCGTTCCTTTTTCTTCAGTCATGAATCTTCTACCCGACCAGACGAGATTTCGTCAGACTTTAGATTTCACAACTAAAACGCACGTCGTAGCACCATAGGTGGGCAAATGCCCTAGTTTTTACTTTTCCTCCCTCACCCTCAATCAATGACCCTCCCTCACCCTCCCCCTCATATTGAAAAGTTATCCAGCCCTCCCTCACCCTCATCCTCCCTTCCTAAAATTTGCTGGCCCTCCCTCACCCTCATTAACAGTTGTTTTAGAACGCGAGTTATTTTTTGTAGTCGGAAACTTCTGGCGATATTACTCAGTAATAAACATACAAGACAGGCCCTCAAGGCACTATTGGACGAGAGCCTAGATGCTTATATTGCTGTGCATGTGTGTGTTGTTGGAGCTAATACTTGAGACAAAACCGAGACAGTTACGAGTTGAGCCCCAAAATATCACTCGGCCTTAACTAAACGCACGCACTGTGTGCCCTTCACTTATAACATTTCATTCTTATCTATATGCGCTGCTCAAATGAGTCAGCGCGTTGCGTCTAAGTACAAAAACTAATGTACGCCAAGAATATTTAGAAAACAATGCAGTAGCGTTTACCGCGACAATTACAATAAGTGCTAAGCACAGAATAGACCCAGAGCAAGGAAAGTTTGTAGGTCGCTTAATTACCATTACCCGATGGCATTTTAATAGCACTGGGTGTTCTGAATTTCACTGATTGTAATCTCCCTCCATTTCATGCGGTTTGCTGCGTGCTCATCTGATGGCGCTTCCACGCGCACGGATGGAAGATGATGGAGATTCCGCTTTCAATCTACAGCGTGAGAGACTGGCAGTTAAACACGCATGAACGCAGCTACGTGACGAAGACGACGACATTACAACAGCTTCAGATCTTGCCAGTTCGCTCAGGCAGGATGTTAAGATTTCTCCCAACTGATTGTTCATATGAGGGAAGTGTATGAACCGACCTACTTTAAACCGGAGTGGCACTCCCTCTTGGTGATGTGCTCGGCCTTATCTCGCGTCTAGTGCTCTGCTGCTGTGTCTTTTTGCGATGTGTTTCGTGGAATTTCCTAAAGGCTTTGTAAATAATTTAGTTAACGTAAATATAATAAATTTTCAATGTAATAAATACCATGCTTAAAAACAAAGCTTTGGCGATGGCTTAGTGGTGTAAAACAGCGGCCAGCGGAATTGATTTTTTAGCGCCGCCGCGGGTTCAGAACCCGCTCCCCCAGCTATGAATTTTTTTTTATTTCTTTAGTGTCTTCCCCAGTGCGACGCCGGCTTTCTGCTGCAGCGAGCCTCTTATGCTGTCACTTAGAATAAAACATTATTCAGGCCACTTCAAAATCAAACGGGTCGGTAAAATGCAGCACTTGAGCTGAATAATGGTAATGACTAACTTCCAGAGTCTGGAGTGAATGATTCCTGTGGTTGCCATTTCTGTGCCCTAGCGCTTCCACTGCGCCGAAAAGTGGTTGTCTGTGTGTCCAAAGCCTGCTTTAGCACGTGGGCCTCCTTGGTCACGTGGCGTTGTGACGCCATCACAAGCTGCTCACCACATTGTGAGCAAATTTACTGCCCACCATGGCAGTTCAATTAATGATTAGTCGCGAGCGATTCCTTAGGAGCAACATGGGTCTCACAAGCCCTACCGAACCGATGGCAGCACCTGCCATCGCAGCGCAGTGGCGCGTCGCTTAACTGTTTCACCTCTGCGCCAGGAGCGTAATCAGTACTCCCAGGGATCTGTGAATGTAGAGAATGACCCATTCTCTCGAAGTACAAGTCTAAATGATGCAATATCACGCAAAATTACATCATATGATATATCAACCAAACTAAGCCAGTTCAAGTCAGGCAAAAGCATAGAAAGTCAAGATCAACCATGAAAAACCAGGACTAATGGTGCTAGTGCACAATAATTCATGGTTGACCCCAAACTAAACCGCCCGTGATTTTTTTTTGTTTGCATGTCTACGCATTACCCAAACGCTGAGTGTCAGTTCCCTACCATGCCTGCAAGAAATTTGGTTTATAATACCAGGCGCGCGATTACATGGTCACACGTCTCATTAGGGACAGAAATAAACCAAAAGATATTCCTGGTATTTGAAGAGCAATACATCGTTTTCTTTTTTAACACCTCGTACGATGCGAGGCGTAGCGAGAGACACTTGTGAGCGAAAGGGCAGATCACCCACCGGCCACCTAGGGCACGTGAACTTGTGACGTCACACAACGTGCCCACCGGATTCTGAGCAAACTGGCCACCGTGGCAGGTGGCAGTTATATTAATGATTGGTCGTGAGAGGTTGCTCAGGAAGAGAAACCTGAGCCTCACAGAGCTCCGCTGGTGGCTGTGATTGAAGCAGCCACCTGCCGGGGCGGTGGCGCATAGCTTAACCGCTGCACCCATGCGCCAGGAGGGGTATGAAGACTCCCCGCGATCAATGATTGCAAAGTAGAGAATGACAATGTCTGCGAAGTGATGCGAAAAGAGTATCCCAGGCTACTGCAGGGATCTATTAACGATATCTCGTCATACCCTTAAGGCGGAGCTTAGGTGTCCCTTCAAGTTTTTTAGAAGCAGGTGGAAATTTCGTAGCGTGAGAAATGCCGCCGCAGAAGAGCCGCAGAATAGCCCAGGTCCTCACTTAATGTTTTTAGTCTTTTGGAAAATGTTGCAGGATTACTAAAGATGGCGGATGAAAATGGTGACAAAAAGAGCAGGAAAAAAAGAAATAACATAAAAATGAAATCAGCAAATATTACAGTATTATTTTCTCTACACATTAAAACGGACCCAGTGCTTAAAAACATCGCTGCATGCTTACATGCGGGCATGCAGCTTTGTGCGGTGAAGGCGGCGATGCAGAAGCAGCGGACTGTTCGTTCATGAGGTATTATATATTTTGGCTTCGGAGCGGCGGCACCATAATCTACTACCGTAATTCTTGACAAATTTGCCTCTTCAAAGAAAAAAAAATCAATGCACTCACCCCGGCACGCCGCCTGATTCCATGTGGTTGGCCAAGGTGACGTCGTCGGACCACACGTCGTACTGCCATTTGCGCAGGCCCAGAACGCCGCAGAGCACGTTGCCTGTGTGCACCCCGATGCGCATGTCCACGTTCACCTCCGTGGCCTCTCGGACAACCCTGGGAAAGAAAGGTAGGGGGTATGCTTATCCACGAGGCTGCAGCCCTCCGTCAAAACCGCAGCCCGCCACCCCATGCATACGGTGTAGCCGTCTTCGCTTGGATTTTTTAAACGGCCAAGCTTTGTCAACCATGCAAACCGAATGCCCGCAGTACGGCAGCACAGCGTTTTTTTTTTGAAACGATCAATAAGCTCTGCGATCGTGTGCGTTATTGTGCTTAAGTTGTCTGTGGAATCCCTGTGCTTGCCTTCAGCACATCGCTGAACACGTGCTGAAGAAGCGAAACGAGCCACACAATCGGTCGCCAAGTTTCGACGCCTGTGTTGCATAGTGAATTCGCCTCAGAATTGTTGTAACCTGTCTACTTTCCCCTTTAAGGGTACCCTCAAGTATGTAGTGCGATCCATATAACCGTGTAACGGTAACCTGCCTCATCTACAGTTCGGAGCACGAAATCAGTCGATGCTAAAGAGCTAGCAAGGCGGCAATTGAGGCTAGTTGGTTACACATACTGAAAGATTTAGCGCGCTACCACTGGGACACTATGCACGTAGGGCACCGGCGGAGACCACAAGACAAGCGCGCACTGACAACTGTGCTTTATTCTGAAAAAAAAGTGATGTATGAATACAGTTCATGCGCATGTCCAGAACAATGCACTCGAGAAATCTCGAAGACAAGTGCGTATTTCCTCCGTCACGTTAACGGACGCATCTGTACTCATCGCCCAGGAGCATCCAATTCCTACCTACCTAACAGTTGACGCACTGAGGGCACGTTTTCGACACATATCCCGGGTTCCCTCTCACATTTTGCCAGTCTACTTATTACCAGGCCGCGCACATCGTTTACAAACGCCATTGATGCACATCGCGCCATTCTGCCATCCCAGTTTACACCCGCCTCTAGACCGTCCTCGCCACTTTGGAGCCTGCACAATCCCCGTGTGCTTCTTTCAATGCCTGGCATCAGGAAGAAGATCGATTTATCGCCGATAGAACTAAAACAAGTCACTCGAATATTTCCATGAGCACCATGCAAACCGGGTGCACGTCTACACCGACGGCTCAGTGAACCATGCCAGTTCTTCGGACACCGTGGCCATCCCCGCAAGGACTACAGAAATTAGAGTTAGGATAGCTCACCAGACTTCTTCGACGGGTGCAGAACTCTGTGCTCTTCGTGTCGCCATTGAACACACCAATCAGCAGCGCCCTCAGCAGTGGTCTATCTTCACCGATTCAAAAGCTGCCCTCCAAGGCTTACAAGCTTCTCTTCGCCGTGGAGTCCATGAACAACTGGTCGCGAAAATCCGACAACTACATAAATAAAGGGAACGAATTATTTACCAATGGCTACCGGGGCACAGCTGCATAGCAGACAGTCACCGCGCCGATGAGGTCGCGCGAACTGCTCACCACGACGGCGATTTTAATAATCGATCCTCTTTTCGAGGTCAGACGCGGCGGGCAGGCTTCGCGCTCTTGCGCGGGACATCACGCTTGCCGCGTGCAATTCCGACCAATTTTCCAATTCACGGTTAAAAGCCTTGAACCAAGATCTGAAGCTTCGGCTTCCATCCGGCCTACCACGACGTGAAGAAACTTTGCTGTGTCGCCTGTGGTTTGGTTTAGCTTTCACCAACCATTACTCGTTCTTAATCGGTATGGCTGATAGCCCTGCATGTGCCATCTGCGGGTACGACGAGACTATAGCCCACATTCTTTGTGACTGCCCTGCTTATAGTGCCGAAAGGCAGTCGCTCTGCCGTGCGCTGGAGCGTCTGGATCCACGCCCACTGACAGAAATGAAGATTCTCGGTCACTGGCCGCTGCGATCGTTGGCGGTGAATGCCTCCAAGGCACTGCTCCGCTTCTAGCGAACTTCTGGCCTGCACGATAGGCTGTGACTTTTACGAACGCTGTCTTTTCATAGTGACGCTCCTTTCTGTTTCTTTTTTATCCCTCGCCCCTTTCCCCCGTGTGGGGTAGCAAACCGATTATTCTTCCGGTTAACCTCCCTGCTTTTGCTCTTCTTCCTCCTCCTCCTCCTTAATGGAGAAGGGGGTAAAACTAATAAGGAACCGACGATAGTGCACATGTATCGCATAGGTCGTTCCAATAAGAATGCTTGAGTGAATTGGCCCGGGCATGCCCATGGACTGTATTAATATACCATATTTTTTTCGAATAAAACGCATCGGTCAGTGCGCACTTGTCCTGAAGCCTTCGTTTTTGTCTTGTATGTAGTTTCCCAGTGGCAGCGCGTTAAATCCTTCAGATAAAGAGCTGCCGGTATAGTCAACGCCTCTCGAAACATCACCGATGGCATTTAATACAAAAGGCAAAGATCGCTGAAAATTGCGGTGGCTAATATAGGAACAAGTAGCTGGGATCGTTTTTTATGTCGGCTGATCTCAAAGGCGCTATGCTTCCAAAACGATGGACAGGGCAAGGTCTTTAACGACAGCTCCGAAGAGAGCGGGAGACAGAATGTAGTAGTGTGCATTGTGTGGTTATTTGTCCCCCTTAAAAACTGCAGTTCGGAAGCAGGTAGGCTCTCGCCACCAGATTTTTCTTTTGCTAGAAGCGAGAAAAAACCTCGGAGAGCACTGTAGTCTGCTGCATTGGAGAAAGGCGAAAGCATTTGCGTTTGAATGTCAGCAACTTTTTGCGTCATCATTATCACGTGACACTTATCACATGACCTTTGGATGACATCGGCAACTTTTTGCGAGTCATTCTTGTCACATGACACTTATCATGTGACCCTTGGATGACGTCAGCAACTTTTTCGTACGTCATCGTTGTCTAACATCAGCACACATCCCCAACACACTTTACTGTCGTACACACCACAACGCGTTCACTTCGTGCCCCTCTAACACGCTTTAACCAATGACCCTTCGTGGCGTATACCGCACAGAATGCTGTGTCAACTGTCATTTGTTGGTAGACCTTTAGACACGTTCTTTCTGATTGGACTACACAGCCTCTGGAAAGCGCGCATGATGGACCGACATTGTGAATCTGTTGTTTGGTTCTACAAAAGACTACCTCGGAAGAATTATTGTGCATCTAAAGGAATTGTATGCCCAGACTGAATTTGAACCAGAATGGCAACCACTCCTAGTGCTGTGCTCTTCATTGCCCCTTTTCTAGTGCATCATTGCTTAAGCGTGTCGTATTATGATGCAGTAGTGATGTGCCCTGTGTCGCGTCTGTTCTCGTGATTGGTTGTTTAGATGTGTCGTATTAGGCTTTGGGTTGATTTGCGATTGTCTTCTTCGTGGTTTTTACATAGTTCATGTACATAGAACATTGCTTCACTGTAATAAATGTCGTTCCTAAAAAAAATAAACCTTCGTGGCGTATGCGTTCGGTGCCTACCTGGCACACAGTGGGCCTGGGTTCGAACCGCAATGCCGGCGAATTTCTTTTTCGAATGAGGTCACGTGAGAGGTACCACTTGCTGTGGCCATGCTCGACAAGCAGACATTGACGAACATAGTGTGCGGTCAGCTTGTGGCGCCTTTTTTCGCAAACTGTACGCACACACGCGCAAAATGGCGATCTTCTCATCCAAGCACACCGATCCCACATTAGCACTGCGTCAAAATCACATGTAACCGGACGTCTCAACTTTACAGAACACTCCGAACCAACACAGCCATCGCGTCTAGTATACTCTGCACACTGGGTCCTTAGCACACTGTCAGGATAGCCGAGAAAAACACAAAAATCCAGCACCCTGGCACCGCACTGAAGGTTTTAGAAGTTGCTTTACCAGCCGCGGGCTCGGTGGCTATGGCGTTCAGCTGCAGGTCAGCCCGACGTCGAGGGTTCGATCCTAGCCGCGGCGGTCGCATTTCGATAGAGGCCAAATGCTAGAGGCCCGTGTACTGCGCGATGTCAGTGCACGCTAAAGAAGCCCAAGTGGTAGAAAATAGTTCGAAGCCCTCCACTACGACCTCCCTCATAGCTCATGTCCAACTTTGGGCCGTTAAACCTCACAACTTTCCCAGCTTTTCTTCCGATTTTTTAGAGAAGCAGCCCACTTCCGGGCATTTTCTTTATCGCCATCAAATTCTTTCTCCCCTGCTTGGTTGGGCTTTACTGCTGGAATGCTGCCGGAAAGGCTCTTCATGTTTTCGTAGCCATCGCAATCGTTCTTCAAGAATAACTACGACGCCTTTGTCATTATTCGTTGAGGTCACAAATTCAAGCACTGAAAAGCAACCACTCTGATTATCTCCAGCAGCATTTTCTTGCGTATCGAAGCTGATATTGCATATCGCAGCTGGTTTCGCTATGTGATTTAGCCCGGAAAAAATGTAGCAGCTGTAGTCGTGTTTCGTTTTTTTTTTGTTTCGACAGCCGCAATAGCCTTCTTCAGATATGACAAACGACCTTAAAAAAATTAAATTACGTATAACCCTGACCAAATTACGTATAATTCTGACCATGGTCCGCACCTTATGAAATATCTTTTAAACATGTATAGTCCGCGGACTATAGTACGGAAAATACGGTGACCCAGTCCTGTGCCAGCTGCACCATATCCCCGCAAACTTCTTAATCTCATCCGCCCACCTAACGTTCTTCTGCCGCCTGCTACGCTTCCCTTCCTTTGGAATCCAGACAGTTGCCCTTATATAAGGACCATCGGTTATCTTGCCTTCCCATTACATGCCCTGCCCAATCCCATTTCTTCCTATTTATTCGACTAGCATATCATTAACCCGTGTTTGATCCTTGTGCCCATTGTCCCTCTTCCTGTCTCTTATCGTTACACCTATCATTTTTCTTTCCATAGCTCGCTGCGCTATGGGCTCTCCTTAATTTATGTTAAACCCTTTTCGTTAGCTTCCACGTTTCTTCCCCATAGGTGAGTACTGGTAAGATACAGCTGTTATATACTTTTCTCTTGAGGGATATTGGTAAAGTGGCACTTATGATCTGGGAGAACCTGTCAAATGTTCTCCACCCCCTTCTCATTCTTCAAGTTATTTCACTCTCGTGATCCGGGTCTGAGGTCAGAACGTACCCTAAGTAGCCGTAATCCCTTTCCACTTCCTGCACCTCGCTAACAATTACAAACTGCTGTTCCTTTCAGAGACTGTTGAACATTACTTTGTTTTTCTGCATTTTAATTTTTAGACCCACAGTACTGCTTTGCCTGTCTAACTCACTGATCATGTATTGCAGTTCATCTCCCGAGTACATAGCCAGGCAATGCCTTTAGGGAATAGCAGATTATTAAGGTATTTTCCATTAACACTTATGCCCAACTGTTCCCAGTCCAGTCCTCTGCATACCTCCTGTAAACAGGCGGTGAATAGCATTGGCGAGATCGTGTCTCCCTGCCTGTCACCTCTTATTGGAAATTTATTGTTGATTTTATGTTGGAAGAGGACAGGACATAATTTTCCAGTGGCTGCCAGGACACTGCGGTATTAATGGAAATCACCACGCAGACGAAGATGCCCGTTCTACCGACAAGGACGGGGTCCCTGTCAATATTTCTGCAACGAGAGCTGACGCAGCGTGTGGGCTTCGTTCTTTAAGGCTGGAACTCACACTTTCAGCGTGGAACACGGGAGAGTTCTGCAACCGTCGCCTCACGGCATTGGACCAGGGACTGCGCCTCCGTGTTCCATGTGACATAGCGCGTCGCGAATTAACATTGCTGTGCCGTCCATGGCTTGGCGTTGTCTTCACAAATCAATATGCTTTCAGGATCGGGATGGCCGACAGCACTTCTTGTGTAAGCTGTGTCTGCGAAGAGACAATCAGTCATCTCCTGCTTGAGTACCCTGTATTTGTGAACGAAAGCCGTCAGCTGCGTTGTGCTCTGGACCGTCTTGATCCTCGCCCTTTCACACAGGACAAGATCCTCGGTCCGTGGCCACAACAGTCGACTGCCATCAAGGCTTACAATGTACTGTAATGTTTCTTACAATCGACTGCCTTGATTGACAGATTGTGACCATGTTTCCCTTTCTTTCTCTTCCCTTTTTAATCCCCTCATTCCCTTCCCCTGTGCAGGGTAGCCAACCGGGAGCCTTTCTGGTTAACATCCCTGCCTCTTCCCCCCTCTCTTTATCTATTTTTTTTATGTAGGACTATGGTAGCTGTGCACCCGCTATAAATATTCTCCAGTTTTTTTTTTTTTCGTAAAGCTCTTCTACACCTTGATTACCCAATGCCTTCATGACTGCTAAAGTTTCGACTGACTAAAATTCTTTCTCGTAATCTATAAAGTCTATATATAGGGGTTGGTTATATATACTCTGGGCATTTCTATATCACCTGATTGATAGTGTGAATATGGTCTCTTGTCGAATACCCTTTGCAAAAGCCTGCCTGGTCATTTGGTTGATTGAAGCTTTAGGTTGTCCTGACTCTATTAGCGATTACCTAAGTAAATACCTTAGAGGAAACGGACAGTAAGCTGATCAGTCTGTAATCTTTCAAGTCCTTGACGTCTCCTTTCTCATGGATTTAGATTATGTTAGAGTTCTTCCAAGCTTCTGGTACTCTCGAGGTCACAAGGCATTGCGTATACAGGGAGGCTAGTTTTTCTAGCACAATCTCCTCTCCATTCATTAAGAGATCTGCCGTTACCTGATCCTCATCAGTTGCTTTCCCCCTTTTTCATTGCTCCTAAAGTTTTCTTTACTTCCTCTGTCATTACTGGCGGGATGTCCCAGTGAAGTGCGCTAGTGCCTCTCATTAACGTCCTGATTATATCAGCTACTGTATAGGTTTGTGTATAAATCTTCGACTACTTTAAGTATCTTATCCATATTACTAATGACATCGCCCTCTTTGTGTCTTAACGAATGCACCTCGTTCTTGCGTATGCCTATATACTTCGTTTCATACATCAGGTGGAACGCTGTCAAAGCTAGCGCTCTTGTTTGCGCTGCCTGCATCCTCGACCAAAAAGTAGTGCGTTCCTTGCGGTGAGCGAAACATAGTAAATACTTTGCCTGCAGGCTTACCACATGACACATTTGTCATCTGCTTGACTAAATGCACTCTTACTGCTGACAACCAGCTGTCGCTTTCTCGTGCCTTAGGCCACTCGGCGACGGAACAAGCGCGGAGTAACACGTCTCCCTTTATTTGTGCGTACGGACTACTTCCGTACCTTTCCCAGCGTTGCACGGGGAGTATAGTTTATTGTTCACCACTTTAAGGCTTCCTCCGTTCTTTAGAGGGTGCTGGAATATCTCCACATGAAACTTCCTTATGTCGGCTACCGTGAGGTTATTGATTAGCTTTGATAACTCTGCTAAGTAACGTAGCATAACAAACTTAGGAGTAGCTTGATCGATCCACGAACGTGACATCACTTTAGTTCAGTAACAGGCCACCGTGTATACTCGCTCTCCACTACAATTGCTTCCTCATATACTACGTGCAAATGCTTTCTCTAAGGCTCATTCTCTAAGGTCATATGATGTGTTACGTCAGATTCTGCGGCGTGAGATCCGCTGCCTTGCCACCGTTGCACGAAAATTACGTAGCGAATAGGCCTTCTGAACGGCCTTGTAGGACGCGAAATGTGGCAGTTCCTCATTGTTAAGGCGTATAAGAAGCGTCAGCGATCGAATCTTTTGTGAACCATATTTAACCGTCCTTATCACTGCACTTGCCTGAAGCGAGCTGAACGCGTCATTGTGCGGTGCGCCGAATTCACTCTAGTGCTGAAATAAGCAGCGTGATGAGAACGCGCTGTGAAAGGATTTAACTTTCCTTTTTTCCAGCGATAGGGGCGTGAAGGATAGATGGAAAGGAGAAGGGAGGAAGTTTTGTGGTCTAAGCATGAAAACAGCCTGAAACAACGAAAACAAGGTATACGGCAGAACGCAGGCGTAGTGTACTGGAGCAGAAGCAGTGCTCGCTCTCTGTGGCGTGATTTGCAGGATTGAGGAAAAGACTAATGAAAGGAAAAGGAAAAAGGCTCACTCCAGACGTTTACGCCGGGAGGTGTGTTGCAACTTGGATTGAAATGGGGATTGCAACAAATGTCTGGGCAGATTTAAAAGACGCCGTGTAATAGGGAGGCCTAGATTCCTTATCAAGGGGGACAGGAAATCGGCCGGAAGGATCTAAAGACCGTGCAACTTGCATTGTGACATGGAGCCAAAAAATCACGCCTCATTCAGCAACTGAAGCGTTGTTCGAAAAATCGCCAGTTTTTCTCGCGCTATCTTGGCGCTGGGATAAGGACAGGGAACGAGAAAGGAAGCAGCAGTTGATTTGATGTGCTTGCTGTAGGCTGCGTCTGTCGGATAAGCGAACTGCATTTTTTTTTTGCCATGGTTGCGAAAGTGATTACGACAGATGGCTCACTGTAAAGCACATCACGTCTCAAGACCGCTACAGCAGCTCTGAGCCGTAATGACAGCTGGATTGTCTGTCAAGGACCTCCATGACACAGCAACTACGTATAGAAATAAATAAAGCTTGTAACCCAGTTCATTCACTTCGTTAATGAACGATTGCGTATGAGTTCATACCTGCGTGCTTAGGACACGGGATCAATGTCGGAATGCTGGTGTAGGACACGATCCAATGCAGAAGCATACGTCTTATGCCTCCGTGTTACTTTGTACCTGTGTTTCCAAGTTTCAATAAGCCTGAACCAGCTAGCTCCGACGGAACTTCTGCTCGTGTATGAGGTGCTGTGCACGCAGAGATGTGCTGTAGGCAAGGCAAGTACATTTTACAGTTAAAGCTGTTATACGGAGCGCAACCCGTAGGTGCTTCGCTGTGGCCCGTAAACACAGCTGGCAGCGCTGACCGAGCGCTCATCACGTGCTCGTGGTCACTTCGTCCCCTTTGCTGCTTAGGTAGGAGGTTGCGCGGTTAGCCTTAATGCTCTGCATAAAAAAAAAAAACTTTTCATGCTTAACCTGAATATAGGCGTGTCTGATGGCTTAGACAAAGGCCACGGTGGGACACCTGAAATATAGCGTACAGGGTGTTTCACCTAAGAATTTACACATTTTTAAATTATTCTTTTTGAGTTAGAAGAGCGATTTTTTCGGCATAGCATTATCAGCGGTGCAGTGAGTCAGATTACAGCTAAGGCATGCTAAATACCAGGCTGCTTAACTAATTCTGAATAGTTAACCTTATAACTAGTACTGTTAGGCTGTTTAAATATTGAGAGCCGTGTAGCCCACCGAACGTGATATTCATATCAGTATTTTTAATTTTAAAAACGCTGTTACCCTCGGAGCTCTGGCCCAACAAATTTCGGTTATTCCGACGAGTTACGGCCAGTGCAAAGGTTGCTTTGCCTGCAAGCTTCTCGAAAGCGCATGTATTTTGGCGCGGTGTAGCCGGAATTTGTGTAACCACTGAGGCGAGGGTAACCGCGTTTTCGAAATTCTAAAAACTGATATGGATATTTATTACGGTGGGCTACACACCTCTAAATAATTAGGGAGCCTAACAGCAATAGTTAAAAATTTAACTATTCTAAATTAGTTAACCAGCCTGCTAGCACGTTTTGGCTGTATTCTGATACGCTGACAGTGCCATGCCGAAAAAAGCGCTCTTCTAACGAAAAAGGCCTATTTTTAAAAATTGTGTAATCTTAGCTGAAACACCCTGAATAATATGACACTGAAGGCCATGCACTGCGAATGGTGCTCAATTTTGTAGAGTTGGGATCGAACGAGGTACGATCGTTGGAATATATAAGGGCTTATTTCATAGACCACAGGGTGGCCCTTCTGCGTTATGCGTAAGGCGGCCCTGTAATAACGCATACCCTTGGAGCTTTCGCTGAGTTCAGCGCGCTACGCAGCAGAGCTAAACACTTGGCAGTTATTTTAGTTCATAGCCAAAGCAAGTGTATATGGCAAGGTCGCAGGCTAGAAAGCATGAGAGCTTGCTCGCCTATCACCAAGATATAACAATAATTTATGTTGCATAAAATACGATGTTACAAATACCGTAATAACAAAAGGAGCCACCGCGGTGGCTGAGTGGTTATGGCGCTCGGCTGCTCACCCGAAGGACGCTGGTTCGATCCCGGCCGCGGTGGTCGCATTTCGATGGAGGCGAAATGCTAGAGGCCCGTGTGCTGTGCGATGTCAGTACACGTTAAAGAAGCCCAATTGGTCGAAATTCCCGCAGTACTTCACTACGGCCTCTCATAGCCGGAGTAGGTTTGGGACGTTAAATCACCTTAAAGCAAAGTAAAGAAAAAAAGGCTGCATCCGTTGTCGGCTTGACAACGCCACTGCATACATCATGGCACTCAAATGTGAGCACGGCGACCTCTTCCCGAGTGCCATTAATTAAATTTCTTATGAGGACGAAACGCGCTAATTGTCTCACGGTTGGACACCTCAAATTCTCTATGAGGGGAGAGAGAATGAAAGAAGGAGGACAGAAAGGGGAATGCTCGGGGTTAATTTCGGCCGCCTGACATCGCACAGCGCACGGGGGTGCGTTCGCGTCTGCTGCCTCCACGGGGATTTAATCCCGCGTTCCCGTCAATAACGTTGCGTTCCGTTGCGTTCCCGGCAACCAGTATAAGCCTATGACGACGAGGTCGGAATTATTTTCTCACTCAGTCTGTCAGCTTATCGGGTGCAACCATCATAACCCTATAACAATGACTTTCTCAGTGATGTTCCATGCCGTAACCGAAAATTCCCTCAATCAGACCCAAAAATCTCTGTTTGAGGCCCTTTTTTCTAGCAGCACCTTGAAAACTTCGTCATTTTGGAAAAAGTGACACTATTTCGGTTACTAAAATTTCCTGAAACTGCGTAAAGATTGCCTTTCCGCCAAATTTTACCTTTCAAAAATCCCTGAAAAAAGGGAAAATTCTCTGAATGGAACAGCACTAGGCATTCTGAACGAGCTTACGTATTTCGATGTGCAAAAATTTGTTGATATGATATGTCCACTGCACTCTCAAGTTTCTTCCTTGATCTTTTTATGCTGCTCGCAGTATTTTTTGAGCATTTTTTTATGCCGTGTAGGTAATTAAACCCACAGGCGTCTTAGGTAGCCTGCTGTTTAAATTCGGCTCAGTCGTATGTGCGATTCCACGCTTTGGGTTGCAAATGAATCACCAGCCAGCCTGACCTTGCTCGTTGCTGTTTAACCAAAATAATGCTCGTGATAAAAAAGGTCTGCATGAGCAGATAGATGGTGCGCAAGGAAATCGTTAGTTTTGTCGGATAATCATTTCGAATTATTTTGAGATTACTTTCAGTTTCACTAGCTGAAAACATTTTCTCATCTTCTAAAACAAAGCAAAATTGAACGTTTTCCTCGCCACTATCATGGCGTAGTCGATATGCTTGCAATATATTGAAGTACTGTAATAGCGAACTACTGAGTCATACTGGCAATAGCAGCGCAAAGGAAACGAAACAATGAGAAGACTGTCTTTGCGCTGCTGTAGCCGGTATGAATTTGCACCAACTTGCTCAATTTCCCGTATTGATGAACTACTCAGGATAGCAATGTAAAAAAATCTGCCTTACAAAAGCTTTTGAAAGAGTCCCACATAGAATTATTTTTTTTTTCAGTTCGCAGAGTATGTCGGCTTCGGCTATTTTCTACCCCCAAGATGAGAGCTGTTTAAAAAAAAATTACTATTCGCTTAGATAAAAGTACCACAAGGCAGTTTAACACACAATTTTGAAACAAAAAAACACTCGTCTTGCGATTCAATGTTCGAACCCGGCTGTTAAAATGGCGTGCTAAAAAAACTGTGCCACGAGCTTAGCTATAACGTACGCAGCGCGTACGTACAGGTCATTTAACCTTTTTGCCAAATGAACCTGCTATGTATAGTACTTCTTCCATTATTTTGGAACTTTTTCGAAAAAGGACAATACAGGGTGAAGTAATCGAAGGTGTCATGGTATAGACAGGTGAGGTTCGCGTCGAGGAGTTTGCCAACGGCATAACTTTTTTCGCCGTGAATGGGGAAAGTAATGAGTTGCTATAGAAAATATTCAGTCATTTTTTCATGAGAATGACTGCGCGCCGAACAGTGACAAATGCTTAGGGGCGTAGCGTGGCTCGTGGAATATTGCACTCGTCGTATTTGAAAGTGCGCGATTAGTTACGACACCTAACAGTCATTAAGGACTGCCTTTGGATGAGTGCCGGTAAAATATTTGTTTTGGCGCAACAAAAGTGATGAAATGTGGACGACAGGTGGCACCTAATGTGGGCGTAAATTGATGGTCTTAGCAAGTGCTGCCAAAAGCAAACTTATTTCCCCCTGCAAATATAAAATCAAGCAAAAGTGTACGTGGCATTAGCGATGTCGATAGATTTCGAGCAGAAAGGTGCCATAACAAGTTGACAGGGTCAGAATAATTTTGGTGGAAACGAAGAATGAAAAACACGTGCAATATACAAGAAAGTGATACATTCAATACAATGCATTACTAGAAAATGGTACTATAACAACATGACATCTCAAGCCAGTAAACCAATGAATGTTTAATATAATTATGAATGCGGTAGATGTTAGCTTGGTCGTAACGTCAGAATGTTCCTAATAATACAGTATTGTAATGAGCTGCAATTACTACTGGGCTTTCACTTCGTATACTCAACAGAGCGTGAAGCAGCATGAACAAAAATTATCAGGGTTGGCTCAATTCATTGCGAACAGATAAGTCACGCAATCTGCACGTGCTGGCTTTTGACACCCAATGTCCAATGCCCCTGTCTCTGTCTAGTGCGTTAAGTGAGGCTAGAATAACTCTGTAGCGTGATACGCGCAGCGTGATGCGCGTTTTGCAGGCATTATTCTGTATGCATAAGAACACTAAAAATTCTATAGTACCTTTACTTGGTTGATTTGGCAGCCTATATGGAAGAGAGAGTCCGCACGAAGGGGGCCGTTTGATTAACTTCATTCCGCAGTAAGTTTTGTCGCCACTGTTTGGTAGAGAATAGAATAAAAATGGAGGACGCTTAAGTTTCGCCTTTAAGAGTGAAACGCGACAGCGCGTTGCAGCACTGCCAAGGAATCCACGGAATGCTATCTCCCGTTCGGCGCGATTCCTTGCCCGTTAGACAAATCGCTTTGCTACGTACGGTGAAACGGACGCGCGGAGCGACAAGCCACGTAGAAGCGCTGCCAGGCGCCTTGCCGAAACGCGCGGGACTCAAGTTGCAGTCGTAGTTCGTCGGCACATCGTTCTCGACAAACCCGATGCCACGAACGCCAGCCTAGCTTCCGCGCCGAACGAACGGGCAGCAAGCCGCAAGCTTCTTGGTGAACGCGCTTTGGATGTGCGCTGCGTTGTTCGCCGCTCACCGCGTCATTCCTGCGTGGCTGCACGGCCCAACAGCGCCCGAACGAGATGAGCGGGAGGCGCTGCCGGCGCGCGCTATTTGTTGGGGCAGTGTGGTACATTGCGAGGAGGAGGAGGAGTGCGAGGAGGAGAGATTTTTCGCTCACGGCCAACGCCGCCGACGCCGACGACACTGGCTTTTCTGCGACACGGGGGCCTTAACGCTGACGCGTTAAAACGAGTTAGAATGATCTAGATAGCAGCAAGTGTTGAACCATTTGCGGGACAGTAACACTCCGCCTTTGAGGGTATGACGCGATAGCGTTGATGGCTGCCGTCAGCGGCTCACGCAGCCACGGACACTGTTTCCGTATCGTGTGAAAGACCACACGACACAGATATAAAGCTCCGCTTTAACCAAGCCGTACGTAAGTGCCTGCGTCGCCTAAATTGTTTAGTCTCTGGAGGAGCCGCACGATGGACCGCCACGTCAAATCACCACGGTCGTCGAACTCGTTGTTTCGTGAGAAATGCGCTTTAGTGCGGGGAGTATATGCTGCCCTGGAAAAGCCGCCTAGCTGGCTCCCCTATGTAGATGCATGTGTGTGCCTCCCAGACTTTTGATGTCTGTAAAAGAGCGGACGTGCATGGGTATCGTGGCTTGGTGTTTTGCGGCGTAAGCATGCTTAGACTTTTTTTCGGCACGATTTTCATGGAATGAATGAAAAAAAGTGTTTGCGTGGCCTAGCGGTAGCGTGTATGACTATTACCCCTGGACGCAGGGGTTCGATTCCCGACTAATTACACCGGTTTTCTTTTAGGCACATTTCATTTACTTTTTGTGCTTGCATGTTTTAGTGACGTTTGAGTCATGATGCAACCTTCTAATGAAGAGTTTTGCAATGCTCTAATCACTTTTCATTCTACAGCTCCACGTGTCACGCCACGACCTTCTCGACCAATCCGGCTTTTCCGCACACACGGCGACGACACCAACTACACTTGGCTCTCCACTGAACAGGACCCTTAATGCTGTCGGGTTAATATTATCCTTCAAGGTGCTCACAGGAACCCTTCTTAATAAAACGTAATAGTGCAAAGAGGTTCTTAAGTTACTTGCTTAATAACTGTCCCTTTTAGAACAAAAAAGTAAGTTTAGAGCATTCACTCTTTGATTGTAACACCGTTTGTTTGCGGTGATATATTGCAAACTGTTAACAAAGATTACCACTTCCTCCGTTGCGCGGCGTTTAACCCTTTAGGACCTGGATTTTTCAATTTGGTCGTAGATTGTTTGGTGCGTGTTTTTAAAATGCCCAAGGCACCATAACCACGTAGTAAAAAAATTAAAACTCGTGGTGCAAGTATTAATCGAGTTACAAGTATGGTGTCAAAATCGGACATCAGGGCTCAGTGGGTGCAAAATGTAGTGTTCCACATTTCGACATCAAATATCTGTTTGGACATGGTACAATTAGGTGCACTGTGCCGGCGTACCAAGAATGTCACGCGAACGTTCGATTGGTGTAGGCTTATTTTGCAGAAAATGTTAATATGGCGTGTGTTGCATACCAGATCAGTAACGAAGACGAAACGTTAATGTTGCTGCTCGATCCACTCTTCGAAGAAGTCAAGAGAGAGTAGTGTGCGTTGGAGCCAGCGAGGCTGAGAGTTCCTGCTGATGGCGTGCGTCGCGATTACGCTAAACGGGCTGCAAAGACAGAGTGAAACACGGCCTTCGCGTAAAAGTAAACACGCCGGCTTCGCAATCGCGGATAGTCCCTTGCCTGATCCCAGCTGCGTGTCAGACATACAGGCTTTTTTTTTTAAGTCGCAGAAGAGTATTCGCGACGCATGTTAATGGCACAAACTTTCGCTCTAACTAGACAGAAGACCCATTAACATTCATACGACATTTTCAAAGTTAATACCGAGACTTCTGCGAGGAGATGCGCTCAGTTTTCTCATTGGGGCTGTAGTGCGTAAGTTCTGGCAATACTTGTGAACAGTTGCTTATTACCAGCCAAATTTAAGGAAAATAAAGTACACCACAAGAATTGTAGTGTTGACCGGTAGGTAGCTGCGGTGCGTATGAGACTTACATGACTCATTTTGTTTTAATGAGTCACAAGTGCTGAACTTCCCTAAACGCTATCGATTCGGGCGCGTGCATGCAGAATGCTTCCCCAAGATCGCTTAACAAGAGCACTGACCTAGAGCCGTTTCACTCAGTTCAATCTATGGCGGCGACTGAACGCGTGAACTCCGGTTGTTTATTACCGCCCTTGGGAACCTAATTACCCTCGACGGCAATTTACACGAAAGTTTGCGTCTTGCCGTCATGGAGCACTCCCTGGCAGCATTATGGCACCCTGGTGAATCAACGTGAACAAACTAGGTGGTAAAAAGCGCGAGGATAACGTCCCGACCTTTATGAGACACGCTTTCGTGGGTTCATTAACTTGAGCGCCATCCGTGCGTAGAGCAGGCACAGATTAATTAGTTTTTATGGTCGAAACTAACGCACAAAAAAGTATAATACAAGCTTCTGAACACCTCGCTCGCTTTATTCCACGCATTGGAAAGTGCGTGTCCTGGCATCATGTGAACTGAACACAAGGATACAAATCAGATGGCGAGGACAACGCACAGGGGGAAAAAAGAGCACGTGACAATCTTCAACAATATCTGTGGGCCTTTGAAATACGCTTTCGAGCCCGGCGGATAATTCGTAGTATTCGTAGTAGTATAGCTACAGGTGCACGTACAGTAGTATCTCGACTAACAAACTTTTCCGAACCGCAAAAATTATATTTCTCTTTAAAAATTCGCCTAAGAAAATATAAACACGAGCAGGAAGGGAAATCAAATGCGGTACAATATTCTTCGGAAAACTTCGTTTTCTTCTTCTTCGCGACTTTTGCAGATAAAACTGATTTGCAACGTTCACGCACTCTCCTGCGACACCAGTTTCATTGCTAGAGTTTGCGGCACATCTCAGAGCGTCGATGGCACGCAGCGTGTTTCGGCCATACTGCACCTGCGCCTTCCTTCGCCAAGCACCACGCCATGTAGCGCTGTTCCTTTGGGAATGAAGCGGTGCCAACTCGCCCAGCTCCCCGTCGTGCTCACTCGGCGCCTTCGCTTCGTCAAAAATATTGAGACCGATAAGAACGTAATTTGTTAAGCCTAGGGTGTTGCAGTATCGCGCCGATATTCTAAACCTAAATCCTTGCTAGCTTTCGCTCTTCCTTCTTTACTGGATTTCTCAAAAGATTTTCGCTGCGTTGTCTAGAAAGTGGGCGCGGATAAAAAGGAGTAGCTTCCTGTCTGTGCCGAGCCATTCTACAGCCTACGACGATAATTACACAGCAAAGTCGGCAAAAACTTCGCGTTCGCCACTTATGTCAGCAACATGTGAAGGCACAAATTCCTTCACAATTCGTTAGAATCGCTCCGAAAAGGACACGATGGGGAAATACGTGCAATGCGGATAGATCCGTGATGATATATTTAACAGCACCCGTTCTGCGTTGTGCGTTTTCTCGTGTTCTCGTTCCTGCGTGCTGGATTAATCTGCCGATTTTACACCGAGTTTCTAAAATTTTGTTTATATAGCGCTTTCTACAATTTTTCTTTTGACACCTCGCAAGCAGAAAAAAAAAAGTCCACATTTGCTCAAAATTTTCCATTTCTCTTTTTTTTCGCAACACCCGTCGTCTGTCTCGTGGAAAAAAAAATATAGTGAATTATGCAGTACAGGTTTAGAAAATAACGTTTTTTTTTGTTCGCGATTGTTAAAAATTTGAGCAATTTCGCTTCTCATCGTCCCGGCGCATTGCGAATTCCGCGGATTTCCGACAACAGCAAACCTCCATCTTAGTACCGCCATGAAGAGGAGAGGCTAGAAGATAAGATATCTCTTAGGTTACACTGCCGCATTTTCTCAGACCAAAAGACAAATGCGTAGGAAAGCGATAAACCAGGCGAACCAGGTTTATTTTCACAGCTCTACTCTTTCTGTGATTGCTCTCACTCATCCTTTCGAGGTTTCGTAACGAATGACAGAGTAAATATTCTGTTTTTTGTGTATGGATCTCAAGACGTTCAGGAGCGCGATACAGCTCTCGATTTTCTAATTCTACGTGGAACAATTTTGGAAGTTATTTCTGTAAGAAACGCTTTCGTGACAGTATGCATGTTGGAGCCTAACTCCTATTTTCATAACTGGGCATCTAAAAAAATTTCTATTTTTCTAAAAGACTTTATCTAAAAGAATTTATAGCTTTATTACGCAGAACAGTGCCTTGTGAATATGCTTCCATAAAAAAAGAACGTGTACTTCCACCGTCACTATTTATGGCTTTACGAGCTTGTTAAATGCAATTGCTCAGCAACTGTAATAGCCAGCTAAAAAAATGCAGATCTGAAATCAGCACAAGGCTTAACATATCTGTGCCAAATTTGGTTCTATTTCATGCATAACTAACGAAATTAGTTTTAATTGCTGCATCTCCCCTTAAGGTGCCGTGCCATGTGCCACTCAGTGTAGAGCATTTTAACTATAGGCGCCGCCATTTTGGGAAGATGGCGCCGTCTATTTTTTGTTCCTGTCCCTAGCGCCATGCCGGTATGCGCGCACGCATGTACGGTATACCCACGGTGGAGGATGGCGGTGCCGGAAATCGTCATTTCGGAGCTTCTGAATTTTTTTGTGTGTGTGTTAGAAAAGCCCCTGGATATGGGAAAAGCTTTTCGAGCAAGACTGGCGCCGTTTAGCGGAGCGATGGCCGGAACTTCAGCGGATGATGAGGCCGAAGACACTTCCTGCGTCGTTCCGATGATTGACCTACGTAAGCAAAATTTGTTCACGAGTTGTTTGTATGCACTCGTGCACAGCAAGGGCCGTGCCGCTGGTTACGACTGCGGTCGAGGAAGCGACACAGGCCGCCGCCAAGCTTCTTTTATGCTATTTGATTGAGTTCGATAGACTACGATTACCAGCCAGGATAACAAAGTCGCTTCCTGACTGTTTCCGTTAGCCGCACTTCATTTTGGTTAAGTACAATCGGTGTGCGGACGCGAACTTTATTGTACGACCAGTCATAGTGTTCATTTCGTTTCGGGAAAGTCGCCCCGGATACAATTCAAATTCGGGCGGGTACTACAATGCTGCAATTCACTTCCCAGCGAGATACGCGTCGTGCCAGATTCAGGCGCTTGATCCCCGCTGTGCCCTCTCTGCGCTACCGCCGGTTATAACTTTGAGGATAAATGCTTGCCTACTAGCAGATCTATAGGCGATAGGTGCGAGAATGTTTACTAACCCAGAGCGCGCAGGCACCGAACGAAAGCAAAGTCTATGCTAGTTGACGTCGTGTTTGACACTGTCGCTTGCTTCGGGGCTTGGCCACTGAGCGACTGAACAAGCAGTGGCCGTTCTCGATGCCTCGTCGCTTTTTTTTCTAGTACGTAGTGTCCCCTCTCCACTCGACTCAAGAAAAGTGTTGCGGTCCTAAATAACTGTCGCGCTGAACAACAAAAGTCAGATTAGCGGTTACACAGACGCGGGCATTTGCTACGCGGCAGTACGAATTCGCCATGCCACCAGTACCTGTGGAGAGCAAACGCGTTCGCGGTCCTCATTAAGTACGCTACTTGTCTTCATACAAGTTTCTTAGGATTTGGTATCTTAACGACTGCTGCAGTCAGCACGCTCTTTTGTTTTTTTCTAATACAGATTTGCTAGCTGTAATAACGCTGCTGCAGCAACATTCTTCATTCGGCAGTGCTGTAATGTGGCACATCATTCGATGTCATATGTAGCATGGAATAAAAAATTTGGAGAGGTCTTTTTTCTATTTATCTTGCCTCCTTCTATAGCGCTCATTTTGTGATTTTCATAATCTAGAATCTAGATCATGTGCATCTAGATTTTTAAATCTAGATGCACATTCCGCGGTAGTTTTTTTATTTTATTTCGAACGATGAGAACTGAACTCGAAGCCGGTCGTTCCGGAACGCCGAGCTAAATACCCTGGATCCGGATGAAGTATGCACTTCGCAGCTTTCTTGCATGTGCCCTTGGAAGAACGAGCAGAACAGAGGCCAATTAAGCAACCTGTCGGACGCGGAAATTGCGTGCAAGAGCCAACTGGGGCTCGTACCAGCAAGATATGCGAACCTTAGTTAGACTTTTTTTTTTCGTTTCACCGCTATTCCTCCTCCTGTCCGTTTGACAACACTAACTATCCGCCTCCTCTTTACCTCGCACTTCCAAGTTGTCATTGCACTGCTTCTGTGACCAGCATCTAAACTATCCTCCTCATCCCAGTTGGCTCCTTTCGAATATTTTCCCCTAGATTAACTTTAGCGGCTTCGGTCTTGCAGATCTCTAACAGGTCCGAGAGGTTACTATACACGAGTTATTTATTACCTGCAAGAGTTTTCACACACAAAAAAAGCAGAGTGTCAAAAACGAAGCATGATTACTCGCTGGGCAGTGGTGCCGCATCATTTAGGTATGCCCACAGCAACCCATGGCGACAAATGGAAAGCGGGGATAGAGGAGAAGCTTTTCCTGGGTACATTACGGTATTTCTTGGCTTTTCAGAGCAGCTCTCCACGCTATTAGCTGGCTTTACTGGGTACACGTCAGGAGGCGGCACGCGAAAACGCCAGCTCGTTTTTCAGTGTTCCCTCTTGCTGAGCTGCCATTTTGGAGTGAGTTCTTAGGCCCCTCATTACGTTGCGAAAATGATCCAAATTTATTGTTTTCCGTAGCTTATTTTGATTTATCAGCAAGAACACAATTGCGATAATTGTAAACCAGCGGGTGCCAATGCAACCAGCACGCTTGAACTCTGAAAGGGAAAAAAAGCTTCCCCATTAACGTAAACTTCAGCAGGCAGCTACGTACTACTGGGGCCAAAATTTTCCAGGACCCGAGTTCTAGGTAGAACGTTTATTGCAGCTCCACCTCGCTACCCAGTCGCCTGATATTGTGAAGAGAGGAAGGAGCATTTAGGCCTTTAATGCCTTCATACAATATCAGGCGACCGGGCAGAGAGTTGGAGCTGCAATAAACGCTTTTCCTAGGCCTCGGGTCCTGGAAATTTTTTTCCCCACTAGTACATATCTGTAATAACAAATGACAAGCAAATAATCACTGTAATAAAAAAGCACCAGAACATAACAAATAAAAAATGTAATTGTCAAAACGTTCTGATGATGAGGCACTATAAGTTAATAGACTTGAAGAGCGCTGACGAATTGAAGAGACAGACACGGAGGCATAGCTTTTTAATAGGGGCGGGCTGCCTTTCTGCAGGCTAAATATCGTTAACGAAAGTTGCCATTAGCGCAAATAAAACAGTGGAGTTGTTGCTTTCATTGTGTAAAACCATTTTCTTTTTAAAGATTTCCTTTCGTTCACTTTTAGTTCGTTTTTATCATTCGGCATGCTGACTGGCAGATCTTGATGATAACAGCGGTAGGGTGCCTTTTAGGCCTACGACGAGCGAAACGAATTAGTTTTGATGGAAGAAGAAGGAAATTATTATTCTTTTCTTATCTAATTAAGATCAAGATAGCCACTTCAGGAAGGCTGACTGGTTCTTCGCCGCGAGGTACAAAATATTGACGATAAAAAAAAATCTAAGTCTTCTGAGGCCTTAAACACTGGAGCACGTTGCGAAAGCTTCTTCGTTCTGCTTTATAAAACCGTGTTTCCCATTTCCCACTCCGGTATGCGAGCGCAGCTTTCTCGCCCTTTGGTTGAAACGTGCAGTGCGTTAACGAGATGTGCGATATGGAGCTGACGTTGTGACTCAATCGGATCATTCCGCATCTTGAGTTTTGGCCGGAATTTTGCGACGGTTCGTCACTGGAATAAGTTGAAAGGATGGGTTTTGTTTACTTTGCATTACTTTAGCTTTGGCTTAGATTTACTCTTACGACTTTTTCTTCTGGAAGAGTGGGCCTTACGCCAGCAACGAACGCAAAGTAGTCCACTCGGAAGGGAAATGGGCTTACCTCTTTTTGAAAACAAACGAATAAAGGAAAGGAGTTATGACCTGCAAAGTGAATCGAAATGGTGAAGCGGAAAAAAAACAAGATAAGATTTAGACAACAAACGAAAAGGGAAGTAAAACGACAGCGTGACTTTGCATTGCACTTGACGAACAAGCGGGTATTAAAAGAAAAAGCAGTTTTCAAGAAATAATGTTCATGACATGGCTCCATCCCAATAACGCTCTCCATAATGCAGTGTCACAGGGAAACAGTTACGTTTTGACCGACGTGACATGTAAGTGGAGAATTTATACAACAAAAGTAAACCCTTTTTCCCGTACATTTAATGGCGACTCCTTATTTCCCCGTGCTGGGGCCGTGCGTTCAGCAGGTGTCGCGGTGTCTGGGAGAGTATGCTGATTTTGGTTCTCGAGAAAAGGCTTCCTAGAGTGGACACAAATCTGATTGTGCGCATTTGCCTTCTTTTTTTTTACCTGAAGAACGTTAGTCATTAAAATTAAAGCTTCTTTAAAATAGGCCCGGCGAATGAGCAATTTACGAAAAAAAAGTTAAGTAAATAATTAATGAAGCTGCCAGTCCTCATGCTTAGCACTTGAAACTTTGCATGCAAAGCGTGAATGATTTCAGTAACCATATGGACGCTGAAAGTTTGCTATGTTTGCGCTATATTGTCAGATATAGCATTTTTACGCGTCCTTCGTTGCATATGGGAAGAGTAAGTAGCAATCATTAGTATTGCATATTTTGCGTATGCACTGCCCATTGCAGATGCTGCGTGACTACTTTTTCTGTTATGGACTGACATATTTGATCATGCATGGAAACAGTTGTGACAGGGAGTGAATGCATTGTTTTGTCTATTAAATGATATATTATGTTTTAGTGCGATGCCATCCTTAAGAGCTATGGGTTGCTTCCAACACATCAGTGAAACTTTTCCTTCAACACAACCTCTTGAAGTGAGTCGGTGCACACGAGCGCTACTTCTCATTTGCGGATGACAACAGAGGAAGGTACATTAGACCACAGTGATAAAGAGTAGGAAGCAGGTTCTGGCTTGTTCGATAGGGGATCCCGATCGGGCTAAAAATTTTAGTCAGTGGAGCCTACAGCATTGGGATTGTGCTGGAGGGTCTGACTGCTGTTATTTAATTTTATTGCCTTAATGACTCAGTGGCCATGGTTTCACATAAGGGCCGGGTGCACAAATTATGGCGGCCAAGAGTTAATACAAAGATGACTAGCAACAGTTTTGACAAATGTGGAAGAGCATGTGACGGTAGCGATGTCGTTGGAGGAGTCCTTGAGCTGTGCAACAGACCGGGGAAAAAAATGTAGCGGCGAAGATGGCGGTTCGCGCACGCGGCCGGGAAACTTGATAAGGACGACGAATGTGGTGGGAAGCATACTGGCGGGACAACGTACGATGCGCATCGCAGTGAACTTCAGAAAAAGAAAAGATTAGCAGCAATGGCCACGTAGTGAGAGGTTTGATATATCGGGTTCCGCCTTCACAGATGACACAGCGGTATCATAAGAATATGAGCAGGGAATGAATTTGGTAGCTCGGTATTGAAATGATTGAAGTCATTGATAAATTAAGCTTCATGCTGGATCCAGATGAACGATGCATATTTTAATTTTCACTTGACGAGAGATCTAATATATTACATGTTGACGAGCTTGGCGCAGATGACGTCGTAAAAATTCAAGCGTTTCATTGGTAGATGAAGTGATGATAACAAGGCTCGTAGCCGAAGACGAGTCGTTACCCAGGGTGACGCTTGTTTGCTTGTATGACTGAACAGACTGCACAGCGGTGTTTGCGATTCCGTATTTGAAAGCAAAGTAATTACAGCAATTCCAGGTGCTTAGATTTACGGGGAATGATTTGAGTTACCCGATAGTCACACCATTCAAGAATGTGGTTAAGGTCGTCTTGAAGGGATATGCCGTCAGATACATTAGTAACTGTGCGATAAACACTATAGACGTCGGCGAACATGTGAACATTGCAACATGCATTGGTCGGTAAGTAATTAACATATAATACGAATAGAAGCGGACTGAGTACAGACCCTGCAGGAACGCCAAATATTACTGCTAGGGAACTGCAATTGTGATTTTTAATAATAACAAACTGCGAGCGAATTGCTAGGAATTTTTCTATCTATTTTGAGACATCGGAAGGCATTTTGAAACGGGAAAGTTTTATTTGAAAACACTTGTGGTGTCTTGTAGGATGCTTTAGTAAAGTTCAGGAAAATGGCGTCGATCTGTATATAGGCTTGAGTCAAAATTAGAATGCAGATCGTGAACACATATCGCCATCTGCGTTTGTTATAAGAGACTCATTGGAAATCCGTGTTATGCATAATAGAAAGATTGACTCGAGTCGAAAAAACTCTACTGTGTGTACATGACGCGCTCTGTTTTTTCAGGACGCGCTATAGGAAGGGGAATGGGACGGTAACTTAGCAGCGAATCTTTGTTGCCCAATTTTTAGACTGGAACGACCTGTCCACTTTTCCAATCGTTTGGTTGTTGTCCTGATGGCAGTTACTGTGAAAGAAAAGCACAAAAACTTGACAGAGACATCTCTTATATTTTTTACAAGCTTCGAGATAATATGCTGTGAATATCGGATGACGATGATAGTTTCCTGTTATAAATTAATGGCGAAATGCCCAATGACAAGAATATGCATGCTCTGTCTTCGAAGGTGACTTTGGAATTGCCGTTTAAGTTTTGTTATAAAGGCGGATCAGAAGGCTGCGTCAAACTTTGTAGTGCGCTCAGTCTCAGTGATGGCTGCGCCAGATTTATCATTGAGGATTATCGAGCCAGTGGGATGCGGCTTTACGCTTTCTAACAATTTTACGGGGTCATTGATGGTAATATGAAGGTCTGAATGAAAAAAAAAGTGCACTTGGCGTCATGAATAGCGGTTAGATAATTTTCTTTTGTCCGTGCTGTACTTCGCTCATGCGACACTGCGAATGACACTTGGCTGAAAAGAAGGGAAGCTTCTTTTTCTTTTCAAAGCGTTTAACAATTTTATTAAAAGATTATTTCCGCGAGTTAGCGCGAAAGCTTAATCGCGGAATTAATTAAATAAATGGTCTGTCTACATTATTTTCTAACTATAACAAACTCTCATGAATACATGGAGAATACAAACTTGACACAAAAGCTTCGAAAAAGGCGTTCAGTTCATCATTTATCGTCTCTTAATTGCTTTGTTCTAAAGATGGATGGCTTTGTTATGTCAGCAAGGTATGTAATGGGCTGAACGCTCTGTGATTCGTTTATTTCAGATCTAAAATGGTTGCAGAATATCTCGTTACGGCGGTTAGCTTCACAGCTTAGCAGCTATTGCAGTGAAATGAAGTTGTGGCAAAAATGTTTGAATTTTCTTGCTACGCCAGTGCGAGTTGCTGGGGCTGCCTGGTTATGCAAATCAGTACTCGGGTAATTAAAACATAAAATACTCTGATGCGAAACAACGCCGCAAGCAAGACATGTGCAGCTAACAGGATCGCCAGCTTATATTGCAGCTGCACACAACTGTCCCAGGCTTACGAGGAGAGTTTTGACAAGGCGGAGAAACTTTCACTAGCCATCACCTTTTGTTTGAACTGAGAAAAAAATAAGACAACGTAAGAGCAGGCTTCAGTATTGAAATTATTAGGTACAAATATTCAAAGAACAAATGAGGCGGTGCATATGAATCGTGGGGCATTATATAGCGAATAAAAGCAGTGATTGGAAAGGAATGCTCCGACAATCGATCGGTTACCCACTACAGTGGGGGCAGGGAAAAGAAATGCAATAATCGAAGAGAAATTGCTGACGGAGGCTGATGAGGGCCTAGCAAGGACGCAAAAGGTCGCAGCAGAACCCGAAGAAAGATCTGCGGACTTTAAAACCCCGCAGACACCAGCGCAAATCCAATCCGTAGGCGATGCCCTTATTTTTGGCCTTCTCAGCCAGCGAAGAGGCACTTCAGGGGTCTGCGACCGGCCTCTACTTCATCGAGTACTTCTTCACTAGCATCCGAGGTGCCATTCTAATTAATGGTTCTAATGCCGCTTCTATTTTTGTACCCATGCTCTGTAGCTTGCTCCACTCCTCCTATTTTATTTTTCAGTAAATTTCCAGCTGCCACCTTACCTTGTCACTTTCTGGCGCCCAAGATCCACATAGCGCTCACTCGCGTTGCGCATGTCAAGTTGCCATGTATTATGCTCATCATTATACGACTACGTCTTATCATTTTTATGATTTAATTGAACAAACATTTCCTCACTTTTTTCATATATGTATATATAATATATACCGCTCTGGAGGTGTCTAGGATGGCACTCGTAATTCAGAATTTACAGCGAGCACGCGCGACCAACGGACCTTGTTCAGCTCGAGACATAACCTTATTAGTCTCCTCCGCTCGTAGCACAGCGGCCCCGTCGTTTATGGCGTCTTTATTACTAAACAGGCACAGTTGCACGCTACCCACCGTGCAGCGACACGGTCCCTGGAAAGTCACACGCCTGCGCGTTGAGCGCGTGGGCGAGGAAGCGATGAAGCCGGCAACGAAAAAAGATTTTGCACACCTCGCAGATCTACGCGGGAAGCAACACGTTTATGCCCCGCGATGGGCTCGCTAGCAAAGCGCTACGTGACGCTTGGGGGCACCTCATAAATAATTCACGCGGGTAATGATGTTAAAGCAGTAAGGCTGAGAGCTGAGGATGGGGCTGCCCAAGAGGCACTCGTTGCGTTTAATAACGCCCCGCGCTGCCAAGAGCTGTCTCAGGAAACTTCGGCGCTCTCTAAAGCTTGGAAGCAAGGTTTTTTCCGGTCAACAGAAGAAAAAAATGCAAACGTCAGCTTTATTGTGTTTCACTGCCCTCATTTCTTTTCATTGCTCATCTCTTAACTTACTGTAGCGTGATATTTTGATGCTATTCACCTCAGTTTTCTTTCGCTAATTCATTGTTAAGATTTTCTGTTATAAATTGTATCTCCGTGCGTTTCATCGAAAGTCTCTCATATAATGTTAGGCTTTGGATTCACTGTGTGCTCAATCCCGCCATGTATGTGCCGTGTTTTTGTGAGGACCAAACAAAAACAACGACTGAAACTGGGACCGATAGAAGAACATGCAATGAATGAAGAGGCTTTAAAAGAGCAGTCTGTCTTTTACTTATCTGAACAAAAAAGACGCTATCATGACCCTCTTACTTCGCTGCCCGCTTTGATTTAAAACACGCTAGGCCCAATAGATAATAGAGAGGTTAAGGAGGCATGATAAACTTATCTATCCTGCTGATTAGAAATCTCGGCGGCTTGCTACTTGCGACTCACTAACCCATTTTATCTTTTATTACTTTGGTATCGAACTTATCTAAGGTATGTTTATAATTATAAAACTGAGGTAGTCTGTGCGTCAGTTATTCGATGAGCTATTTTGTACCGCGGGCCATTTCATTATATTGCGGTGCATGTCGAGAAGTATGCAATAAATATCACTGGGAGAAAAGGTAAAGAAAATCAGTAGACGCTGACTGTTTTGAACTGTGTGGTCCTCCTTGTGTCGGAAGGTCCCTCCGTCGCCCTCGCGGTGTTCCTAAAAGAGTGGTTACCGGTGAATCACCGTTGACCACTGCTTACGCTGCCACAGATCATCCATGCCTCATCATAGAAAAGTGCACGCTTCTTCTCTCAAGAACCACTTTTCTTCAAAACTTTCAGCGAGATAACTTTTCCCACGTAAAGGAAGTAATATTTTTACGGCTATTCAAGAGCTGTTCGCGTTTATCTTTTCACATGTCGGGCCTTGCTTTCGTAAAATGGCGCTCAATGAAGCAGTCTTACAATGCACGTAGACTCCTGGCTGCGTGTGAGTACATGACCGATCTGCACTGCCCCTTTCGGAATGCTGGACGCTGTGCGCACTTCTCAGGTGCAAAATACTGCTGCCGTTTGAAAGCCACTCCCTAGGACCTCCTTCTGATGTCTGCCGAGCCATGAGTTGAAGTAGGGAGCCCGTTTGGCACATAAGGCAAAAAAGCGCCCACTCACCGTATGGCCTCGATCATCTGGAGGCCCATCCTGACGCAGTTGTAGGCGTGGCTTGGCCGGGACACCGGAAGTCCTGACACGCAGTAGTAGCAGTCACCAAGGATCTTGATCCGCATGCAGTGGTTCTCCTGCAAAGGCCCACGGCTCTATTGGGGTGGCTGTTACGGCTTCACGTTCACATGAGCGACCATCAAGTGTACGTAGAAGGGCAAAACAAAAAAAGAAAGGCATCTCGGCCTTTCAGACGCTCTATGTATATTTTTTCCTGCATAAGTCAGTGAAAACAGCACAAGAGAGATGAGCAAGCAGGACAAATTGTACACGTCGAATCCTCAGAAGCATATTTTATAAATTGCAATGAACAGCGCATGATCACTAAGTTGATGGCGTTGCTTTAAGTTTTCTTAGGAATCGGCGAACTTCACTTGGGGTTATAACTCTTGCAATAATTTTGCTAGTTGACGACCCCGTATGCATAATTCTTATCAAAATGCTTAACGAGGACCTTTACAGCCCATACAAACCCACCATTAGCGTAACTCAAAAGGAATTTTAGGCGTACTGACTAAACCAGAAAGTCATCATTTCCAATATTTAGCAGTCTACTTGCAGAAGGATGCCATGACAAGGGGTGGAGCGCAAAAAAAATGGGAAATATTTCCGTCGCAAGGCACTGTGGCCGCTTGGGCCACACCATCTGTATGGTTGCTGCCACGAAGAGTGGAAAGCAAGGGTAACGTTATGTCAGGCCACGCAGTCATTTAAACAAGAACGCGCTCCAAAATCGCTACCAGCGCTTTTTTCGCTGGTACCGACAGAATAATGTTTTGAGTCTTGTGCACATAAAAGTAAATGAGCGTCAACTGCTGAACGTGAACAACTGATCGCCTTTTTTTTCCTTTCACCTCCCCATTTATCCCTTCACTCACGACTTGGTGAGGATGTCCCCCATGAGGCAATTACTGTGGTTTTAATTTCCTCCTGACCCTCTCGCAAATCACCCGCCACACAAGGCCGCTGCCCAAAAGGGTGGAGCAGGAAGCGAGCCAAGACGAGTTGTTGGGCGAGTTGGCAACGTTACCCCATAACAACAGCGCGACGGACGAGGCACAGAAGAAAGGGCACAACATAGCGCTGTGTACTTTTTTCTGTGTCTCGTCCGTCGCGCTGTACACTACAAACGGAAAGCAGTAAAAAGGGAGTAAGCTGACCTCTAGCGCACTCCCTTCTATTAAAGGGAGTGTGCTATAGGAGAGCTCAATTCATTTGTACTCCCGTATAGGCGGATTCGTGTCTAGACTGTAGTTATGGAGTAAGCCAGACTGCCTATTAGCTTGGCTTGGCCTGTCGCTGTACACAATTCCTTTGCGTCGTCCTTCTCATTCTTTTAATTTTAATTTGTGCAGTGGGTTTTGCAAGGGGGTAAGCTTCAGTGCAGAATGCTGCGGTTTTAACGAGAGAGGGCAGAGCTAAATGAGGAGCATTTTGCGCGCTTCTTGAAGCGTTAGCGTTAATTCTAAGCTTTCGGACTCCGTCTAAAATGTATTCCGAGAAAGAGAGAGAAAGAGAAAATGTTTTATTCAATACGCCCAGCCAGCCGGGGCATCAGCAGTGCGTCGGCCGTTCCTCTTCTTACGGTGTTGAAAAAAAGGAGAATCTTTCCTTTTCTTCTCACAACTCAAGGCATGGAAACCGGACAGAAAGCCTCCAGAAGATCCGAGAAAAAAAAGAATATCAAAGCATAAACGCGTGACGATGACCCCGGATTTTTTTGGTTGACTATAAAAACACCAAAATTAGCCTCATTTACCGCAGTATATAGTGATCGACTTCCAAGGCTCGGGTTTCTGGAGAACGCCAGTGCTCGACAACGTCCGAGTACAATTCCACAACCTCACCAGGCTCTCCTTTCCGAGGAATCCGTATCTCGTAACTCGAGGCCCGCGGCCACTCCTCGCGAACTCTGAGGTAATCGCATTTCAAGCCGCTGGCGACTCGAATAGGAATCGCGCTTGGAGCATCGACGAGCTCTGAAAGCGCTGGAAAGGAGGAGCGAGGCGCCACGCGACACCGACCGAGCGGAGTGAAATATCGACGCGCGAATATTTCCGAGTACACTCCCAAATCCAAATCGCCAGATAAGGTCGGCCCGGAGTCACTGCCTCCACACCGCATTCGGACAACCGGACGACGACTGCAACGTGCGCATCAAGGCGGGACAACATGACACGATTTAGGGTGGGAGACCGTAGGCCGACGCGTCCAGTCCTCCCTCCTTATCTCCCCACTCTCTGCCCTCTTCCTGTCTTTGGCGCCACGCCAGGGCCACGCGCAGGCTCCAGTGCCGCGCCCGTCTCCGAAAATGCATCGAATTCGCTATGCGAACGCGCGTCCACTCTTCCTCGGCCACTGCTGCCAGTAACATGTGGGAACGCGGGTCTCGCTCGGCGTAGATGCTGAGATTGCATAAGTGCACCGTTGGCAGCTTTCGGAGAAGAACCTGTTTCCCATTTTGTTTACTGCAATTTATCTCGATATGCTCTCTTCTTACTCTCTGCCTCCATTGCGGGACTGCTTCGCAAGAGAGAGGCGATGCAGAGCCGGGAAAGATGAAGACGCAGGGTGTTCTTTATTGTCTAGAGTCCGTGAAGATATAAACCACCTAGCTTTATATACTTTTCTTTCTTTTTTTCTTTGCTGAGGGAGCGCGACTGGTGGCTCGAGAACACTTTCACGAACTCTCTGCAGATATGCAAAGCGCAGCTTTTCTGAAGGAAGAAGACAACATGCACTTATTTTATTCCGAGCGCTTTCTTTTTTTTTTAGATTTCCTGCTCGCCAGAAATTTCTACGAGCGTATATGTGCCGAGGGACAACCTTTATAACACGTTTCTGTTGTGAACCCGGTCTCCCGCATTTAATCTATATATGCAGGGTGCTTTCGCCAGCACATCAGATTTCGCACCTCATATGCAAAGCGAAGCCTTAAGTAAAAGCTTCTGTGTAGTATACATGCTGATAGAAAGATAATAGAAGTTCTTGGAAGCAACATCTTTATTACGAATTAAAATCCCATTCCGTGTGTCTCGAATTGCGTGCTTTCTAGCCACTTTTATCGAAAGACAAACGCTCGAGAACTTACGAAAGCTTTGCGAGCCAGAATTTTCATGTCAAACAAGGTTGACCGTAAGAATACAGCTGCACTCAGCGTACATTTGAACAAGCACTAAACTGAGAGTACTTCAGTGCCTGCCACACAAGTATCTTCCAGAGGCACTATCCTTTCCGGCTGAAAAAGTCAGAGCTAACGCCAGGGGCCACTTAGCTACAAACAAGCTACAGAATAAATAATTAGTTCTGTCAGAATTACACCGCCCCAGACCGGCGCAATAGCGCCCTTTGTAGGGGTCTGGGGCGGCCCTCTACCCCGTTCCGCGTAGGCGGCGTCATCGTTCGCTAACCGTGGAAGGGTCCGTGCTTAAGGGAACAAATGGGGACAGCGACAACATGCGTATACTCACATGTTATTTATTGCTCATGCAAATAGTACACAGAGTGGGCCAGCAAGCTGCAAAACATCATCCTCGGAAAGGGAAGGCTGCGTAAAAAGGGCTTCTGACTTACAGGTCGGGGTAAAGGTGTGACTTCAGACGGCGAGCGTTTGCCCGCGTCTAGAAGGGCGGCAGTGCGCGATGCGTTCTCCCGTAGGCGCCGCATTCTTGGGTCAAAGCCCTCCCCGTGCGCCCGCCACGGGAGGTCGCGAGAGCGTGTGGTCGCTACCATTCGCTTTGCTGCAAGGAACTAGAAGAACCCTCGACTCGCTCTGTGGGAATTCGCGCAAGTAGTCTAGGTCTCACTGCCGTCACAACTGCCGCTTCCCCTGTGAGTGAGCTTCGCCCAGCCAGGCGCCGCTCGGCACGTGATGATCGGTCGCATAGAGAAGGGGGAGGAACAGCTTTCCCACAACCCCATATAGCAGAAATTAGTTCGGAGCCCTCCACTGCGGCGTCCCCATGTTTCGATTTGGGACGTTAAACCTCACATACCATACGGCAGGCAAATTCGCGGGCTGTAAAATGCAGCAGTGAACAGAGACGACAAACTTTTCAAATCAAAGGTAAAAGTGTTGGCAAAAAATATCACCGACTCAAAAATATGTGCATCGGGCAGCGTTCCTCGAAGGACAGATGACGACGCGCTGCATTGTGCCAAAACATGGAACCTTCCTAGCGAACCAGTTCATGTGCAGGTCTAGCAGTGTAGCACTGCAGTTCACAATTACATCGACGTAAGCAACACATGAGTGAAAGAAAAACTCTGGAAAGTTCGGGGCGCCAGCAGTTTGGAGCAGAGAGGAATTAGGGCAAGCATCATTATAAAGGGTGATCGAGGACAATTTGTGGCGCCCGACAAACTAAACGTAGGCGCGCATATGCTGAAAGAACGTTGCAGACGTTAGAACGCAAACGCCGGAGAGTTTTGTTGAAAAAAGCCGACGTGCAAGTCACTCTTCCACGCATTGTCTTTGATCTATTCGTCCAACAACGACTGGGCGGAAGTTTTTACGACCTATACATACCAATTTGCGCTGGCAGCACTTTGGCTAGCTAATTTGACAAAATCAATTAAGAGCGGTTTTTCGTCGTAGCATTGTGAGCGGTGTAGTGCATGGGAGCACAGCTAAGACGTGCTAATTAGCAGGCTGGTGAACTAATATTGAATAGTTAACTTTTTAACTGTTACTGCTAGGTATATTATTTATAGGGAGGTTTGTTACCCACTGTAAGTAGCGTCCATATCAGATTTTAGAATTTCGAAAACGCGATTACCCTTGCCGAAGTAGCCCAACAAATTCTGGCCATTTCTTGAACCATTCGAAAATCGCGCGTCTGCAAAGTGCGAACAGCAACGTCGACCAACGCGCGATTTTCGAATGGTTCAAGAAATGGGCAGAATTTGTAACAGCAACGCCGACCAAGCCCCGCCGCGGTGGCTCAGTGGTTAGGGCGCTCGACTACTGATCCGGAGTTCCCGGGTTCGAACCCGACCGCGGCGGCTGCGTTTTTATGGAGGAAAAACGCTAAGGCGCCCGTGTGCTGTGCGATGTCAGTGCACGTTAAAGATCCCCAGGTGGTCGAAATTATTCCAGAGCCCTCCACTACGGCACCTCCTTCTTCCTTTCTTCTTTCACTCCCTCCCTTATCCCTTCCCTTACGGCGCGGTTCTGGTGTCCAACGATATATGAGACAGATACTGCGCCATTTCCTTTCCCCAAAAACCAATTATATATATATATATATATATATATATATATATATATATATATATATATATATATATATATATATATATATATATATATATAACGTCGACCAATCACGTCACTGCGTGGCGCACGTGCCAGGTGACAATCTCAGCCCCGCGTGCCCAGATGCTCACCGCTCCTCGCCACTTCGCTGCTCCAGCGCGGGCGGCGTGGATTCATGATGGAAATGTATACAGCGCAAATAAAGACTGCCTCCTTGTGAAATATATTTATTCTACCTTGGCGGGGTAGATGTTATCACGTGACACGTGCGTCACGGAATGAAGCGATTTGATGGAAGTCCCCGTTCGTTCTCCGAAAGCGCGCGAATTTCCAATGGCGTGAGAAATGGCTAGAATTTTTGAGCCGGGGCGGCGAGGATAATCGCGTTTTCCACATTCGAAAAACTGATGCGGAGCCTAACAGTAATGGTTAAAAAACTTATTCAGTATTTCAGCTTGCTAGCTGGTACCGTTTTTCAAAAGTAACCGTGGCAGCCGCGCCGGCAGCGGGCTCTAAGCTGAGCGGCGGCGCTGCAGTCCCCGGCGCTGGCCGCTGCTCCCTCCCGGCTGCGAGTGTTAAGCAGGCTGACGTAAGCCTGTGCCTTCGCTCAGCGCGACAGCGCTCCAAAGTCAAGATATTGCTCGCCGCACATACCGCCTGCTTAATTGTTATCATCTAAGGAAAGAGGGCAAGGGTGCAGGCTTACATCAGCCTGCTTAACACTCGCAGTCGGGAGCAGCGGATCAGAGCCCTCAGCCGAGGCTCTCGGCTGAGAGCCCGCTGCCGTCGCGGCTGCTACGGTTACTTTTGGCAAAGGGGGTACGTCTTAATTGTATTCTGGTGGATTACACCTCTGACAATGCTATGCCGATAAAAGCGCTCTTTTAACTCAAAAAAACTATTTTTAAAAGCTGCAGAAAGTCTTGGTTGAAACACTCCAAGTACAGGATTCTTGGACATCAATTTTTATTGTGAGGCAACTGTGGAATATTGTACGATAATGTTATAGAAATGTTGAAGGTAAAGGTATATTCTTCCGAGCGTAGCAATATATTTCTTTTAAAGTGTGTCCATCGCTCGCATCGAATAGTTAAGACTGTCATCAGAAACCAATGGGGAACTTTTTTCACGATAGCAAAAACACTAATAGCAAAAAAATGCATGCCTACGAAGGGAATTAATAAAACACATTGAGCGGCTAGTTGGCGTTGCACTGTTCTAGCGCCCGTCCACTGATGTCTATGTGCTCGTTAGAAATAAGCGGCGCTCAGTTACTCGGGCGAGGGGAGATCTGCGGATATATTCGCAGATCTGACGGGGATATATCCGCAGATCTCCCCGCAGATATATTGATTGTTATAGCGGAATCTAACGACATATAAAAAATCCCGTTCATAAAGAACTTCGCGTTGAAAAATGATCTTGTTCAGAATTTCTTGGTATGCAGTGCGCAACCAGCATGACGTAATGCACTGATTTGTAGTTATTTTGTCTGCATGGGAAATATCCAACGCGTTCAGACACCTGTAAATATATACATCTATAAAAAATATTTTCCAACCCACTGAATGTCACCAGGCCTTCAATTGCTCGTATGCTATTTTTACACACGCTTGACCTACAGCCACCAGTGTGTTAGCGTCTTCCTGTGGTATATATCGCAATTAGCCTACAGGCTGCAGGTTTTGTTTGTGTTGATGTGGTATCTAGTAAGCAGTGCTAAGCAACATTATGCACAGATAAAGACTTTGTTATTCTGGACGTGAGTTTTAGCTTCTGCAGCATACACTTGGCTATGTCACAAAGCTATATTTCTATCTCTGACTTTCAGTGCGGAAAACGCATAATCTCTTACAAGCCTTTGCGGTATGTGGAAGCCTGTAGGGGGCCCCTCAAAGCCCCGGTGATATTCGAGCTTTTACGAGGTTAAGGGACGGCTGGCTTTTAGCAAACATTGTGCAGGTCTAAAATCTGAACTGACGGGGAGAAAAGGACGAAGAACTGAAATAGAATTAGACTAGCTATATGAAAAACTTCTAGAAGCAACCTTTCGGTAATGGTTGGATTTATGAACAGCTGCGACCAAAGGACACAGAGCTATCTTAGACTGGCATTTTTGTTTTTGTTTTGTATTTTATAGGAGCGGGCGGGATAACCGCAAAACAAAAGTGTAATAGCAGAGCGCTGGCTTCCTAGAAACTACATCCATGCAGCGCGCGATGGTGACAAAAATAGGAAAGAGAAACGTTTCTATTTCAGCAACAACGCGCACCTGTTTTCCATCGCTCACTTGGAATTGCGTATTGATCCCTTACGAACTTCGTGTTTCAGGCTGTGAGGCCAAATAAGAGCCACAGCGGGCATTACATATTTCAAACGTCATTCCGCGGAATTCGATAAGTCCGTTCCGTTTCAGAAAACAGTCGCACCGCTGTGAAAGCTTTCGATTTCCACAATCTTCCGCAAGTTTTCCGCCATCTGGAATCAAGTGGGTCGCCATGCATCAGTGATTGCCCAGAGCGTCAGTGTGATTGTCTTGGATTTCCCTTCGGGAAAATTTATTCGGAACGTTCCCTGGAGGGTAAGTCGGTACATGAAAGAATGGGCATGAGGATACTAGCGTCATTTGTAAATACCTAGTATAAAGAAAAGGATCATGAGAATGGGCTACAAAAAAAAAACGGGAGAGGGGGACGAAAGAAACAAGGATGTGTTAGTGATTTCATTTGCACCGTGGGGCTGTTCAGAGAGAGCTTGTTTCTCTTCTTTTTAGTCCCGAAGTAAACACAAGCCTTGAAAGTTCTGATGTAATTTTCATGTGGATGTATGGATGCGCAGAGTGGTAACGCACGTAAGGCAAGGTTCTACCAGCTCCTGCGTTATAGTTTTGGCACGCAGCAGTTGTTTGACGATGCGAAGACGAAATCATATATAGTCAGTTTAATATTTAACCAATTGTTTGTAAGTGATATATTGAAGCTTTATTGAAGCGAAGACAAACAAGATTCAGGTTACCTAAGCCGTCCTCAGAAGTTGGCAGCGGCACGCTATGCAGGCAACTAACTGCGTCCATACTATTTCTTTGCGCCTTGTAGACTGGTGATGACATACGAGGAAGCTGCGGTCGAAAATACCTGTGCATCTTATCACCAACGCCAACGTGAGTGACCGACCATAGGCGTCTGTCGTCGTGGCGTCGCCACTTTGGTGCCTACTTTCCGGGCTACATAAGGACTACTACATCGGACCTGCCATCCAGTCGGAAGTGGCACGTTGTGGAGGCGGTTAACTGCGTCCATGCTATATCTATGTGCCTTGAAGGTGAGTGCACCCATGTCTAGGTGTTCATCTCTACGCGGTAGTTTTTTAATTATTTGCCGCTGCTGACTGTAACTTGTAACATTTTTCTCACCATGCCTGCTACTCCTTCCAGAGTTATGAAGTCCACTGAAGACCTTAAACGCGAAATACGCGCCGAGATACTGGCAATGACCCAAAGCGTAAAATTTTCCTCCGATTTTGCCGATGACTTATAAAATACCCTAGTAGAGCAGAGAGCTTTGACTGCAGCTGAGGTAAAAAGGACAAGAGATGGAGGCAAGAAAACAAGGACCTTTCTGAAAGGCTAAATAAAGCTGAAGGTAGAATTTTGGAACTAGAACAATATAGCCGCCTTAAAAATGTGGAAATAAAGGGCTTGCCACTCACCGCCAGAGGCGGAGCGGCTGAAATGGCCTTGAAAATTGCGCAAGTCACCCATGTTCCTCTCGACCCAACCGACACTGACATCGCTCACAGCGTGAAAACAGTAATGATGTTGATCTCGTTGTCAGATTCACGACCTGATCTAAGCGAAACCATTTTCTTGAGGCAGGGAAGAAGGCAAACCTGTCAACTATTGATTGGCTTCACAGGGCCTGAACAACGCATCTACGTCAATGAGCATTTGACACCGGACAACAAACGCTTTCTTTGCGCCCCAGTTCAAAGAAAAAAATATTACAGCGAATGTTTACTGCATTCGAATCAGTGCGAAAGCACGAATTTGTGCTACGCAGAAGGCGACGATGAGCGGGCAGCGCTTCGGGACGAAGCGTTCGCGCCGCAGATGGAAGTTGATGAAGACGATGCTCCGCAATGCACAGCGCGAGCGTGTGCTACTGTTTATTTTTAACTGTGAAAACTTACCTCAGGATCTATGAATCCCATTTCCACCGTTCCCAAAGCATTTTCTGTTCTCAGCCGACCTCCTTTTTTGGTGTCTCCTGGTCTCGTTTCAATTCCCCTCAGGTAGTGTTTGTGCAAAGATTACTTCAGCCTTTAGATGTAAACATTTATGATACCCTTCCTGCGCTTCGCAATGGGCCCGCTATCTACATTGTTTTCGACGACATATTCCCAAAAAATGCAAAACTTTTGCGACCGAGTATTCTAAATCGTCTTCTAGAAGATCATCTGAGGACCCTACCTACAGATATAGCATTAGCCACTGACGCATCGCAATGCAATGAAAAAGCATGTGTGGGAATATTTTTCTCGCATTTAGACTGGTCCTTTTCACTGCGCCTTCTAGATGTCACCCCTATTTTTCAAGCAGAGTTTCTAGCAGTTGTACGTGCTCTACGCAAGCTAGACCCCTCTATTACAGCAGTTGCAGTAATTACTGATTCTTTATCTTTGTGTTCGTCCCTCGCTGCACATGTTGACGGTCCAATTTTAACAACTTTCTTATCCCCACTTCCTCCGCATTTGAGCCTTCTTCATTTAGTATGGGTTCCCGGTCACAGCAGTGTGACAGTAAATGAGATTGCTGACAATCTCGCAAAGGCTTTCCTCAGCAGCCCCGTGTTGCCAATCATCCCGGCTACAGCCTATATTACAGCATCTAGATTTCGGCGACGTGCGTTTATAAGCACGCAAGACACATCACTTTTAACATCGGCGGATTATGAGCACCTTAAATATTATTGGAACAGGAAAATTTGTTGCTCTCGGCAGCTTGAAGTATCACTGACGAGGCTGCGCTGCCGCATCCCCCCTCTAAATTTCTGTTTACACAAGTCGGGTTTGGCGCTCTCTCCCCTTTGTGCATTTTGCCGTGAGCCTGAATCTATAGAACATTTTTGGCTGTATTGTCGCCGATTCAACTCTCTGAGAAAAAGGTTGCTGGAGGAGACCTTGCAGCATCTTGGCCTTAGTTTGAGCAGCCCGCTCTTGCTATCATTTGGCGCCACCACATTTGGGTTCAGCCACAGATCTGTTTGTACCGCTGTTCTAAATTTCTTGATAGAATCTCACCGACTGCCTTGCTAAGTGTTCCAAAATCTTTCTTTTTTTATCAATTATTACATTTTGACTTAATCATTATTATTTGATCCCTCTATTATTATTCTTATAATTTTGAAATCAAAACTCTCATCCCTTTTCTGTTCATGAGGAAGAGTTCACCGCTGTTGCGCTTCCGCGTGCTTTTCCTTTTTATTAACTGCGTTCAGGTGAATAGCCATCCGATTCTTGGCCGATCCCCCAGTGTGGATATGTGCCATCTTTTGATAGGCTAACAACAACAACAACACAGGGCGTGTTCAGCTCTGGGACATATTACAGCGAACGCTTAAGAAGGAGATTGAAGTCACACCCTACAGTATCCGCTTTTAGCCTATTGAGAAAAGCAGCGTTGATGTTGATGGGCTATTTAGTCTCTGGAAGAGCCGTATAATGGACCGCCACGCCTAATCACCCCGGTCATCGAAATCTTTGTTCCGCGAGCAGTGCGCTTTGGTGCGGGCAGTATATGATGCTCTGGAAGAGCCGCCTAGCTGGCTCCAATATCTAGAGATGCATGTGTGTGCCTCCCAGAGTTTTATGTTTGGGAAGGTGGGGACCTGTGGGGATACGGTGGGCTCGTATTACGCAGCCTGGTGTTTTGTGGCATAAGAACGCTCAGAATTTTCCTTTGGGGCAATTTTTTCAATGCATGAAAAAAAATCAAACTGCAGCGATACCCTAGTGCTTTCGCGCAGCGGCACTTGAAGCCAATCTGTTTGCGCCGCCGCGGGTTGGACCCCCATTCGTGGACATTGATGTGGTGTTCTTTCCTTTGTTTTTCTTTCTGATTCTTCTGCTGCGCAAACATCGGCAAGAGACGAATTTGCTAGGCTGTGAACATCCGGGCTTGCGCTCTCGCACTGAAAGAAATCTCTTAGGAGTAGTTGTGGACAAAGAACGGCAAAATACCTGCCAGCCAAACAGGTTTCTGATATCATTCAGATCAGCTCCGATTTGCTAAATGTGACGTAATCCGACGTCTTTATTCTTCAAATATGACTTGTTTGCTCTTTACTCGCCTCTGGAGGATGGCACTGATAGCACAATTGTTTTGACATATTTACAGTTTAATAAACATGTCCTAGATGCAAATAAGCAATTGGTGCTAATACTTTTTAACATGCAGTCTGCCGTAAATAAGGCTGATCAGTTGACCTATTTTTTTTTAGCAAACTTAACAATCTCATTGGACGTCATCTTCTTAACTGAAACATGCTACCGCCACGATAGGGATGTTCTGTGAATACCGGAGTATAATTCCTTTTATATTGTCACGAAAACAGGGAAGTGCACAAAAAGTAAAAGGGTAGACACAGAGACAAGAGCTTTTTCCTCTAAGCCCTAGACAGAAGAGCGCGAGAACATCTCCTGACTTTATGAAGGACTACGGTAGCTACACAGTCGTTATAGATATCTTCCCGTATTTTCACATAAGACTCTTCTGCACCCTTCTGAAGATAATGTTCTTCTTCTTCGTAGCTTCTGGTACTCTCAAGTTCATAAGGCATTGCGTATATAGGGTGGCTAGTTTTTCTAGCACAATCTCCCCTCCGTCCTTCAACAGATCTGCTGTTACCTGATCGTCACCAGCTGCTCTGCCACCTTGCATTGCTTCTAAGACTTTCTTTACTTCCTCTTTCGTTACTGGCGGCATGTCCCATTGCTGTGGACCACTGCCTCTCTCATTAAAGTTCTGATTCTATCGGATACTGTCTAGATTTTTGCAAACTTTTCGGCTACTTTAACTACCTTCCATATTGCTAATGACATTGCCCTCTTTGTCTCTTAACGCATACATCTGGTTTTTCCCTATGCCTAGTTTCCTCTTCACCGCTTTTAAGCTTCCTGCGTTCTTTATAGCATGCTCGATTCTCTCCGTATTAAACTTTCTTAAGTCGGCTACCTTGCGCTTGTTTATTAACTCTGATAGCTCTGCCACTTCTGTTCTGTCTGTGGGGTTAGACGCCCTCATGCTTTGGCGTTTCTTAATCAGATCTTTCGTCACCTGAGATTGCTTGCCGGTGTACTGTCGAACCGTCCTACCGCCTACTTCTATTACGCGCTCCGCAATGACAGTTGTGAGGTTAGTGTTCATTGTTCAAACATTAAGATCGGCTTCCGCAGTTAAAGCCGAATATCTGTTCTGCAGTGATATCCTAAACTGCTCTACTCTCCCTCTTTATTTCCCTCTACTTTCCTTCTTTATTTAAGGCACTTAAATATCGCTATGTAAATAGCGGCCTGTCATATTAAGAAACGTCAAATCGGACCAAAGAGTCTTTGTACTGGTTGTATCCATTGTTTAAGTCATATCCGCGAATAGCTTTTGCAATATTTAAAACAACCGCCGGCAACCATCGCTTTTATTGAGAGTCTCAGCAGTGGCGGGCCAATCTGGAGCCGAGATCCTTTAAAAACTTACACCAGATTTAAATTACTCCCCAGAATAAACACAGTGCCTGTGAGCGACGGTTAATCATTACACCGTTCTGAGTTGAACACTTAAAGAAAGCCCCTCTTAAATGGACGATGCTAATACGGTTCGATTTTTAAATCCTATGACACATGCATAAATTACTTTCTTTAGCCTAGCTTTCTCGCGCTGAAACTGCAGAGGAGACGGTAAATGCAAAAATCCATTTCGTCTGAATGCCGTTCCAAAGCAACTGATGCGTAGAAAGAAGTGGATGTAAAGGAGCGTTTTTGACAGTGCTGATCTTCCCCTTTCGCATTAGTCCTTTGCAGTTTTGCCGTTTAGTTTTCGCACATTTAGTGCAGGTTGTTCTTTGGTTTTCCATATTCATCATCCGAGTAGAACTTCTGAATTGCGCGAAAAGAGAGAAGAAAACCTCGAAGTACAAACTAATTACTCGTTCAGGGAGAGAACTTCTAGGAATTCGTAATTAAACTTGTAAAGACTTGAGAGCAACTCGAGCATTTTCCTGCGAGAGGTTCATTTTATTATAAAAAAAAAACAGCGCAAGCGCGAGGATATACGACGTCAAGATGTCTTCTTTTTTTCCCTCCTTCAGCTCGTTTCGAATGATGAATGCAAATTTCGGTGCTGTTTATGCCTGTTTGCGTAAATGCGCGAATGGCCAAATCAGATCTTAATGGCGCGGGGGGAGGGGGCGCAAGGAGGTAGCTGTGCTGAAGGAAGCAGTGGGCTGCCATATTTGGGCGCAATCTGCAGCCATCACAAATGACGTGGCAGCGCTGAGCAAGCTAGAACCCTGACGAGTTCCCGCATTTGCCGTGCCCAGAAGGTGCCGGTTTCGGGTCGTAGTCGATTAAGCATTAAACCGCCGATTAATCTCGTTGGGTGACACGCCTTCATTTCATTGCAGAAACGCAGACTGTCACTGCCGAATCCCCGAACACAGCTGTTTTCCGTAAAAGCATCTGAAACGTCAACCGAATCATGGTCTGCGCCTAAGTTTATTGGCGAATAAGCAGCGCCTCTTTCTCCGCAGCAGAGTAATATGTGGCCGGTGTCGACTATCAGGGACTATAATCATTACATTTCCGTTTGTAGACGAGTCAGAACTTACAGCGATTGCTGACGTTCACTTTGCATAATGAGCAAGGATACGGATCTAGTATAGATTTCAGGATACAGAACTAGTGTAATTTTCCGATAACTGGGTGGCCATCGCTTCGCTGTACAGTGGCCGTCAGTGGAGTTGTAACATCTCTGTGCTTTTTCATTTAACCCTCTGGCGGTATAACACCACGCCTATTAACGACGAATTAACGGTGAAAATTTACGTAAGGGGTTGCATTTCAATGCGTTACGCAGATATAAGCTTACATTGTCTATGGTGGAGGCGAGCTCTTTCTGAGAAATATCTCTCATTTTATGTTTAGTCCGTATTTAGAAGCTAGTAAGTGCAGCATGTCTTTGGTAATCTCTAAAAACGTCGGTCATTAGTAAGTCGTTTGTCATTAGTCAATCTGTCGGTAATTAGTGAAAGGGTATTTAAAAGTGTCAGTATTTAAAAGTGTCAGTAAATTAACTGGAAATGATTGGACTTCCCACCAACATCATTCTCTGAACCCACGTCTATCTTGAAAGATAGGTTATCATATAATGTGATCCGGAATTCTCGTTCAGGTATGCGTAACGCGGCTTCAGGTGTTCCTTAAGGCAGTGTCTTAGGGCCTGTGTTGTTTTTAATCTACGTGAATGACTTTGTAGATGTTTTTGAAAGAGATGTATCTCTAAGGCTATTTTGCTCACTAGAGCGTTGTTTTTAATAGAGGTGCTATCTGAAAATGACCATATTTGAAAATGACCGATGGAGTAATCGTAGATTAGTGTGAGCGTTGCGGTATGGAGGCAGACTAAGATAAAACTGCACTGCTGCCTATCACAAGGAAAACATTGCATAGACTACTTAATGATATATTTCATAAATGTCCTAATTAAGAGGTTGAGAGGTATAGGTACTTCGCAGTAACCTTGATTAAAAATTTTTTTGATCCACACATATCTCTGAGCTTGTACATCGGTATTAAATAACTTGTGTATTTTTTACAGAAAACTTAGAAACGTCTCCACCAGTAGCTGTATCGCTGCGTATAATTCCTACGTAAGATCTAGACTTTAATATGGTTTAACGGTGTGGGATCCGTGTATTAAAAAAAAAAACATTGTTCAACTGGAGCGCGTTCAGAACTAGGCAGGTAATTCGTACTGTCAATATGGTAAATATAGAAGAATTGATTCGCGGACTAGAGATACAAATTTTAAAATTGCGGATGAAAGTAAGCCGTCTAACATTGATTCACAGTTAGATTTCTGGATGTCTTAAAAAAGTCTGTCTAATGCCATGAAGTCGGAGAGCGCTAGCAGAACGCGACATATAAATGAGCACTCGTTAGCCCCAGCTTTCGCACGAACAAATGACTTCAAGTACACTTTTTCAGGCGTAAGCCTTACTTGCACCATTGAGCGAAAACCTGTGTGTATGTGTGAGTGTGTGTGTTTGTGGAGGAGGTGGGTGGGTGACACTTGATGATAGCCATAAAAGATGGCGTCTTCATACAGCCTGGTAGGTGGCGGTTAAATTAAAGGAAAGGCGAAATGATTTTTTTTTAAATTCGAGGTTATTCAAGAATTATAATCTATTAAACCTGTGGGTAAAGCATGCAAACTATTTTTGCGCTAGGATTTAAAATGGGGACGTAATCACCGATTAAAACCACGACGATGTTCAGGCTTCTCCTCAATGCAATGGAGGAGTGCGGGGGAAACCGGTGGTGACGTCATTGTTGCCGAAATTTTAGATGTCCGCTGCCTTCGTCTACGTGCTGGCTGTCGTGTGTCTTCCTATGCGGCCAAACAATGCTTCGTGAGCTTCACCTTTGGTGGCATTCTGTTCCTTCCTCGAAACGACCGCTTCTTCGCTGGACGTCATCACTGCGGCCGCTACCTGTCGCTGCCACTCCAGAGAAGCCTGAACGCCAACGCCGCTTTAGGCGGCGATCACGTCACCATTTCAAATGCTAGCGTAAAAATATTTCGCGTGCTTTACCTGCAAGTCTCACACATTCGGCTCGTTTAAACTCGTTGAATTCTAAAACCTCTTCAATTACCCTTTAACGATTGGTCGCGCGAGAGGTTGCTCGTGACAACCTAGATCGCACAATTCCCACCCTGCCATCCCAGGGCAGCAGCGCACATTTAACCGCTGCACCTCTGCGCCAGGAGTGGTAAGAGGACTCCCAGGGATCTATGAATGGTAAGTAGAGAAAGATGAATTCTGCATATATGGGCATTGACCCATTAGCTATAGCGTCATACCCTTAAGGCGGAGCACGGGCCGCGGTACGCCGGCTATTGCCTTCATGATCTTAGCGCGCATATCAGAACGGGCGCGGCGGCGTCGCGGCGGCGGCTACGTAGAGCTATGCAGAGGTAAAATTGCCAGCTGCGTGACATTTTGCGCAATTTCTGGACTATAGTCCGCACCTGGTGTGTAGTCCGCAGGGCCCAATTTGGGCTAAAAATAATTTCTCGAAGTTAAAATACTGAAGTTGATTGCATATCGGAGCTGATTTCGCTGTTATTTAGCACAATAACATGTCGTAGGAGCCCACTCGGAGCACGTTTTTTTTTCTTTTATATCCACCGGTAGGCTTCTCCGGCTCTGACAAGCGATCTGAAAAAATAAAATCATGTATAGTCCGCACACATAAATAGTCCGCATGACGCAAAATTTCAGCTTTTAAACATGTATAGTCAGCGGTCTATAGTCCGGAAATTACGGTAGCTACGTACATCACTCCGCAGCGCGTGGCGACTGCGTTAGGAAAGTGAGGGCGGGGGGGTTACGCCTTCTCACATGTCTTAAGTGTCTCTGCCGACTTTTTTTCCCGAAGACTGTCATGGAGTGGAACTTCCTTCCTATGTGAATCGAAATATTTTGTGAAGCTGGAAGATTTGTTTTATGCCTCCTACAACTGTTTTAATGTTTTAGTCATTTTTCTAATTTAATTACAATGACCCTCCTGCTTGAGTGAGATGCGAAATAGAGACGTTGTTGCAATATTCTAGAACGGGCTAGAGTTCTTTTTAGAAATGATAGTTTGACGGGGGTGCCAAATTTTGGAGGCATAATCGAACTTCAAACGGCCTAGAATTAAATGGGCAAGCAGCCTTACAAAAGCCGGAGAAATCGCATGCCTTAGATAATCAAGCACAGGATCGCTGGCCGTATTAATGGCAAGAAATATTTGTATGAGGAGAGATAGACGATTACTAAGCCACATATAGGGGGAGTAGGTTGACGGGGAATATGCCTGTGGACATAGAAATGAAATCAGTGATGTTTTGTTAGCACATGGATATGTATCAGCCATATCGTGCCCCACTGTTCATAAAACATAAAGAGATACTCATAACAATAAAAACTAGTGGTGCTAGTCATATATCCCGGCAGATATGCAGTCTCCGGCTAGCAACCTAGCAGTCAGCGACAGGAAACTTCCTAAAATGTACGCTGCTTGAGGTTACAGGGGATATAGAAGACGACTGCTTATTAAACCGTAGAAACTCCTGACGGATAGTAAGACAACATATATTAACCGAGAACATATAAGCTGGGGATTAAACGTAGGGACCGAACAGCTTTTTGTGAGGGACCTTGTCAATGAATTTTACAAAGCCTAAGAAATTTCCACCCAATGTTACGTTCATGTCGCTACTTCAACTTATGTCAGTAGTCTGACATGTAAAGGTAATTCAACACAACTCGATCAGAGAACTGTTGTGGTTAGAATAAAAACGGAAACTCAACTGCCTGTAAGAATTTTATTACTTGTAAAGAAATTATACGCTCCATTGTTTTGAACGGAACGCTAGTGATGGATGGGATCATGACACAGGGAGACCATCGTACCTGTATGGACAGTTCGTTCCGGTATTAAAAACTTGAAATGCACCGTCAGCCAGAAGGGAGTGCTGAAAGGCGCACAGATGAGGAGCGCTTATATTCATTTCAGCCTAGTATTTACAGTTCTCAGATTAGCGCCGTCGGCGTCACCTGATGAAATTAGTTCTAAAGGTTCCGTTCATTTGGCTGTGCGATTGGGATCAAATAATGAATGTTAAGTCGGAAATAGCTGAATAAAAGTTACGCTTCTTGCACGTTACAAAAGTGACAACGTTTCATGTCGGGTTCTTTAGTTCACTTGGAAAAAACAGTAGAACTGAAAATTTCACTTACATCGCAGACTAACACAGGCAAATTGCGTTCGCCATACAAATATATGCGGAGCGATTTTGTTTGGTTTGGTTTATGGGGCTTTAACGTCCCAAAGTGACTCGAGCTATGAGGGACGTCCTAGTGAAGGCCTTAGGAAATTTCGACCCCCTGGGGTTCCTTAACGTGCACTGACATCGCACAGTACATGGGCCTCTAGCATTTCGCCTCCATCGAAATGCGGCCGCCGTTGCCGCGATCAAACCAGCGTCCTTCGTGTGAGCAGCCGGGAACCTTAACCAGGCGGCGCGGAACAGATTGGAAATCGGAGCGTTACATTACTGTTTAGGGTTGTTTTTAAGCATAGCTGTCAAAGTGTGCAAAAGATCAAAATAAAAATGCTCTTAGTGTTAGCAGCAACCGAAAAAAAATGGTTTGCTGGTTCAGTACTTTTCGCACGTGCTATCCATGCTGAAGCGTTTTGTGCGCCGAGGCAGCTGTTTTTGCTACGCAATTTATTAAGTGCGTTAATAAGCCGTGACGCAGATGTTCGTTTAGTGCAGCCTTTCTGGGGATGCGCGTGCTGACTGGTTAGCGCATTTTTGATTTTATGCATTCTCCAGCTAGTTTGGAACCAGCGGTGCGAAAAGCTTACAAGAGCTTCGAATATTGGTAAAGTTATTATTCATACTTTTGTAGCCTCCATTGACGCAAAGCGTTGTTTTATTTGTTTCGTTGGGCGCGGTATGCCAATCTGTTACATGATCTGTTGTTTCCCGCGCTACAAAACAGTTCTATAAACTATGCGATTTGTTTTATTCATAGTGTGACAGCTTAAAATTCTAACATTAATCTTCTGATGACGACGAGATCACTTTCTAAATGCTCCGAATCTCACATGTATTTTAATCTCCTTCTTCTATTAAAGCTATCTCAGAACAGCTCAGTGCAACATGCCTTTGATTAGTTTCAAAGTCTTAAACCCCGAAGAACGTAGAAGTTAACGAAATAAGTATGCATCTTTTGTGTATAAAAAAAACGGTGCATTTAAGAACTTTTAGGTAATGTATAGCTATATGGGGTTACATTGGTGGAATATACAAGTAGCAACGAATTTCTACTGCGAAATATCGCTTCATCTCGTTTCACACAATTCCCTGTGCCGAAATCAAACCAGAATTTCTCAACGGGCGGCAATGTAATGCATAATTATATCAACGTAAAACAAATTCTTTTCATTACCATCATGACTTGATAACTTTTTCCAGTTGTACGTGGTTTTCATGTTTTGGGTCTGCAGTCGGCCGATAACCGCAAGCAACCCTGCGTTGCGCCAGTTTTATTGAAATGAACCATGACCAGAGGTGGGCATTTGACCTCAAAAATCTGGACCTCACCTCAACCTCAAAAAGAATTAGCCGACCTCACTCAACCTCAACCTCATCAGTTCAGGTTGAGGTCTCCTTAGATGCCCTCACTTTACTTTTCCTGAGGCCACTGCTGACCTCACTCAACCTCACCTCAACCTGAAATTGTGAGGTTGAAGTCGGCTGCTCGACCTCAGAAAACAAACGAAAAACAAAACAAAGAGTAAGAAGTTTTTCAGTTAAAAGCAATTTTGAGAATCCCGTGAGACAGGAAAGCCAAAATGATGATGGAAGGTTTGTACAGACACTATTGAGGTGCACGCAATAGGAGAAGCTTATAATCTGGGATGAGCCCTCAGAGAGTATATGACCTGTGGGCAGGGGTGTCCCATACGCGGTTACCACCAGTACGTCGGTGAGTACTTTATATGTTTCAATATTTGGCAACCTGTTTCGTGTGTATTTGTTCGTATTGGAAGTCTCTCGCTTATTCACGCATGAACCGGTAATTGACAAACATAGACCTTCTACACCATATAGCAGAAATTGGCACGAGGGGGGAGGTATTCACGATACTGTTTGCAGGCTTGAGAATAGTTACCGAATAAAAAGAAACTGGTCGTTGGTGCACTTTCAAATGCGACGGTTATGCAGACGCATATCAGAATATTTCGATTTTATAGCTCTCTCCGGCATAGCGAGAAGGCTCTTTTCAGTCCTCCGTATGTTGCCTTCGAAAACACTTAACAAGCTGCGACTGTTGTACACCAACAGAGGCACGTTGTATTTATGTCTGTGTAAAAGCGAGCGGTTTCTTTTATTAATGCGAAAGCATTAGATGGCTCACTTTCAAGGTCATATCCGCAAAAATGTGTCCGCAAGAAACGGCGCCATGCGACGTCACGAGCCGACGAGTCACGCGACGAAGATGATGACGTCACGTAGTTAACTAATATTAATTATTATTATTAGGTAACGCTAAGACTAATTAGTATAATTAGCGGTGGCATCACGTGAGTGTGACGTCATACCAGGTCATGCGACGGCGATGTAATGTGCCAAAAAACCTAGTCACGTGACGACGCTGTAACATGACATCACACTCACGTGACAACGATGTAATTTCTCGTCATACCAGGCCCCCATCCACCCCCATTTCAAGATACATATGGATCCCACATTACTACACATTGGAGCATGACGCAATACAAAGAACGCCCACAACCCGGTACACATTAATCACATTCGGATTGTCCAGCAGGTAAATGCGCCAGTTCTCATGTAGGACATACTGAAAAGATCATGCAACGACACATGCCTTTGACTCTCGAAATGATGGCGATGATGACGATGCTAACGGTGTATCCTTATGAGCCCGGGAAACTCTGATATACTGCTACTTAATTAAAATTTGCCAGAATATTGATTAAATATTGTACATTACCCAGCAACCGAAGACAATTATTGTGCGAGAAAATAGGAGTTCGTGCAGCTGATAATCAAGCATGATGATGTTGATGTTCCTGGGAGGTCAGGACCCTCCCCCGTTTCTGCCTCTTCCCTCCAGGTGGCGATGGTAATGGTTTCGAAATCCTGGGAATTCTATAATGACTCGGTGATCCCGCGGCATTTTGAAAGAAAGGGCTAGATTACGTCTTCGAACACTGTGCCAACTATTAAAATCACACGGGTCAAAACAACTGGCCTAGAGTGGGCAGCGTGAACCTCTCTCTCTGTCAAGAGCACTATGGCTCTCCGCTCAAATTTCCCCGCAGCGAAATCTTTTTTCGAGCCCCCCGCCCCCCCCCCCCCCTTTCCTTGGGAAAAAAAAACGCCTAAATACTCATACGCCACAACAGAATTCTGGGCACCATTTCGTCAACCAGCCTGAGACAAGCTGCTTGAAGTCAGTCACTTGTTTTCCTTCAAAACTGAACTAATCAATGGTACGCCAGCATCCTCGACGTTTTTTACCCATGAGCACCGCGCGAGCATTCCGCGAAGCCATTTAAGGTGAACGATGGGTCTCGGCAAAACAGTTAAAGGAAAGATAACGTGTAGTGCCTCGTCGACTGCAAGGCAGGCCTCCAACCTAACTGATCCCATACGAGAAAAAAAAAAGAGAATGCGTAGAAACATACAAAGAAAAATCGCACACTAAAAACAGAAGCGAACATCAGTGTGCCCCATTAAACGTCATATTAGAAGGTTTGAAAAAGCGACTCAGCAGCACAGCGCGAGCATGTAATCAGTTCCATTCCCACCTCTTCATTAAAAGAAAGAAAAGAAATCAGCTACCACATCACCATACATTCATCATAGTTTTGCATTTTTTCGCCGTTGCAACACCGCTATGCTGGTGCGTTCGCCTCGGGTTGCGGTGTTTCGGAATAATAAGGAAATTTCTGAAAAGGAACAACCGGAGACAAACCGGAGGCAAACGAGGGGTGATTCGGAAGGATAAAAAAGTGAAATTATATTTGCATCTGCTTGTATTATGGAACGGGATTATACGAAGTATTGTGAGATTCGAAAGGGGAAGACACCGATCAAAAGCTTGGACGGTGTTATAGAGGTTTTTTCTAGCTTCGTATTTTTTTATCGAGTCAGCATGTGTCCTTGTTAGGAACTACCCGAGTCACATTCTCTCGCCTGTGCCGACTGCTCCAATTTCTGCTAAGTCACCGTGTAAAGTACACCAAGATCCTTTTACTCGACTCCAAGGCAAGAGCCATGACGTCAGCGCCGACAACGAGCATGAACACGAAGCAGTCTTGCTAGGGGACATCAGCGCTGCGACGAATTTATTGTGTGCTTGTTGGACTGAACTTATTTGTTAGCGGCATCAAACAAAGCTACCGCGGGTCAACGTGAGTTAGGTGCTTTGCGCGCTCCCGGGAGTTTGAGCTGACCGGCAGGCAGCCGGGTGCTACGCCAGCGGGGCAAAGGGGAGGGAGAGTGGCATGCTCTGACAGTAACACTCCTTCTGGGAAGACCAGTGGGGTGCGTCTTCCTGTAGGCTCGGACTGAACGGACATTGCGGCGCAGCACCGAAAGCTAAGAGGAAACTGTCGCATCCGGCTGTCCAAACAGGGAAAACCGAACACGAAGCGTCATTGCATAAACACTGCGGGGATGGGCTGCAACTCCGCTTCGGAAGCGGCACCCGTCGGAGTAATACGAGACAGCTGCAAAAAGTCTCGACCTCAAAATTTCGACCTCACTGAATGACGACCTCACTCAACCTCAAACTCACGCGTGAGGTTGAGGTCTGATTTGCTGACCTCACTCACAAAACTTCGAGCAGGCGCCGACCTCACCTCAACCTCACCTCACGACGTGAGGTTGAGGCCATTTTGAAGTTGAGGTCGACCTCATGAGGTCGAAACCTCATGAGGTTGCCCATGTCTGACCATGACATATCTTATTTTCCTCTCAAGACCAATCCCTCGAAATAACTAATTCACATTGTCGGTTCAGCACTCAATTCTATCACTAAACCTGCCATAATATCGGACGTAATGACTTTTTATTTACTGATTAGAGGCCGTTAAATAGTCCGACAGCAAGTCTCTGCTTTCTTGCACGGTTGGCTACAATACGAATTAGAGGTAGCAGAAGTTAGTAGAACTGAATGCAATGATAATCTTACGACACCCGCTACACGGCTTTGTGCTACATTTGGCTTATATAAAAGTAGCAATGCTGCCTATTGTCTATGTTTTACAGTAGACATATTGCACGTAAGTTCTGCTAGAACCAGCTACTTCCTGAGCCCTAATGGCAATATATATATATATATATATATATGCATAGATGGAAGATGTGTGTCAGAGTCACAATGGATATGCCTTCTCGGTTCTTGCAAATAAGATTTTTCAGCAGCGCATTGAAGCCACACAATAGAGTTCGGCTTTTAAATTAAGATTACTGAGGCCACTGTCGCATAGAGGGTGAAAAAAAGGAAAGGCTAGATGTTTAGCTGAATCAACTAAGAAATAATCAAGGAATGAACCCGTTAAAGGAGTGGAGCCGTGTGCTAAATATAATGACGTCCAGACCACTACCCCATTGTGCTCCTTTCAAAACCTATTAACGGTTCGCGCTCCTACGACGCTGAGCGCGACCCTCCGCATGGCAAACGATAAAAAGCGTGCGGTTGAAATCTTCCCGCTAACTTATGATGAACAGTATTTTTTACTTCAACACGAGGTCATTGCTACTACATTAACTGTTAAATTTCGAATTCGGTTGAGATGAAAATGCTTTCTATCAGTATTTAAAAACTCTGTCTTTTTACTAAAAAAGTATGCCCCTGGGCCAGTACGGAATGATTAAGAGAAACGTGACTGTCATTACTTCCGACCACTACCGTTGCCTAGCGACCGTCGCCACACTTACTGTGTAGGACGAAGATTGCTACTCCGGCTAGATGTGCGCAAGAGCGACCGAAAGAAGCGCCGAAACCGTCGGAGGGCCACGATAGGAATGCTTTCTACTTGTTGCCTTCGAGCACGCGCTGAAAAGAGCGGCAGCAGAGGTGGATTCAGGCGGTTGGATGAGTAAGAAAAATCTACTTGCGGCTCATTTGTTCCTTGCTTTGTAGTACACGCTTCACGATGACTCTTAACTTTCAATGTATGTATGTCGTTAACGGTTGCATCGACGAGTTTTCTTTTTATTTATCAGGGATATTCCGCACACTGATTTTTCACTGCAGCGGGTGCACTGAAGTGGCGGAGGTATTCATGTCGAAGTAGTCGCAGATGTCACGGCTTTAAAGTCATATTAGCCGCAAATTTCGCATAGCGCGGCACACGACACACAACTATTTGTTTTTCTAACTTGTACTTTCCCTCCTTTCTCTTCAGAACTAATAGCCACCTGAGCAAGAAAATGCGTTCATTCCCTCACTAGTTTGTACTGACTCACTATTTTCTTGAATGACACTGAATGGAACAATTTTAAATATCGAATAAATGGAGAGCATGTCTTCAGGCCTATTAGTCTGCTACAGATGGTTACTGTGTCGTCCCCACGCCTGTGTCTTATCGCGGTATAATGAATTATCACCTTGGTCCATCACGGCAGTGGCGTCAGGCTTGCAGTGCCCACAAAGTACGTCTTGTAGGAGCATGATATAATGCACCTGCAAAACTCACGTCTGCTCTTAATCTTGAAAACATAAACAGTCGCTAACTAGTACGCATGTTTTGAGACGCAAGAACAGACTTTTGTTTTGTTCCAGACATGTTTCCATTGCTGGACCCTCACAACGCAGCATGCGTTATAATTTGCGACGCGAGAAGTAAAACCCAAATGGACAGATTTCGGCCTTGTTAAGGTACTGGCGCAGTTTTTGAAAGCAGACAAAACAAGTATTGGGCATGTTTACAGCACGTAGCACATGTAGCGTGAGGAAATCCACTCCAATCGTCACACCGTGCCTTGGCACGAACTGGTTTCCCTGAAAGCGTTTCTTAACAAGTATATATCTAATTTGCTGTACAAATGTTTCCTCCGTTTTCAGGCAACCCAGGGCAAAAAACAACACTAAATACAGGAATTTTACTTAGAAACACGGAGGGCAGCATCAACGGCTGCATGGTGCCCAGAGTACTGCAGCAGCATGGCTGGTAGCGACACTGGCAGGCAACTGTGGCGATTAAGTCTTGTTTTTAAAATAACCTCGAAAAACACTTGCTCTTCGGAACAGTAAAGCGGAGATAGAAAGTCAAACAATGCAGCAGCAAGCTGCCGAGCTGGTGACCACACTAGCCATGCTCCAAACGCTCGTCTGTTCAGTCTTGCTTTGCGATTACTCATTTTAAAACCAGATGGCGTTGCATGTCAGATTTTGGCACGCCCCCAAGCAGCGCAGGTCCTCCATCTTCGTGGGTGCTATATGACAAGTAATGTCGAATATTACCCCTGAAGCTTCACATGACTGTGTGTTGATAATTTCACATTAGATAGGACTGGTCTGTTTCACAAGATGTCCCAAATGACAATATTCTATGTTAACGGCTCTACTACAGCAGTAATTTTTTTCAAAAGCGGCAGCAAGTAAAAAAAGAATAAAATTTCTTGTCTTTAATATTCAACTTAATTTTTTTCTCACACTATTATTGCCGGTAGTTGTGTGCAAGGCTGACCAATTAGCTTCAGCACATAAAAGGGATATAGAACGAAGTACACTTGTTGACAGTGCCTTTTTTTTTCAAGAGGGCCCCAAAGACAAAGCTTTCATTTTGCTCAAGTGCATGAGTGCGTTTACTCTAAAGTTTAAGTTCGGTAGACAGTGCGTATACCTTCTACCTAAGGGTTCTGAATGACGAAGTAAGTCGAGGACAAGTATTGCTGGTGGGAACATGTTCGGCAACGCGTTAAAGAGCCTTAGCCAGCCAAAATGATGTCTCCCTCAAGAACCTAGTGGCATGGATTCCGCGGTGGTGGGAATACTAGAATGTATGTATAAGCCAGCCCAATTACCTTCAAATAGTTGACAGCTTCTTATTACCTCGGCTGATGAAGGCTTGTCATTCTCACTAAGCCCTATCCATGTCTGTGAGAAAATGCTAGCCATGAAACAAATATCGGCGTTGTTCAGGTCACCGTTTCTCGTGGAAAATGTGTGTAAATGAAACAATGAAGTGAAGCGGAGACGTAACCGCGTAGACACATATCTGAAAAGCCGTGTGTTAGCAGCGTATGCGTGGTGGCAGGTGTGCGTACGCACCTGGCCATAGGGTAAGGGGGTGTACGGTCACAACTAATTTTAGTGGCCGCTATCTAGGCTATGACGTCACACTGAGAGGCGCCATCTTGGATTTGGGAAACTGAAACTATGCCGCCATTTCGTCCCCTTACGACATAATTCCGTGGCTCCTTGTCTATCCGCCATACTGGGCCGTGACGTCATCATTGGCAGCCAAATTTGGCCGCCATCTTCGATTTGAAATTCCTAAACTATGCCGCCATATTTGAATATGACGTCATAATCATCTGGTTTCACTTCTGTCCGCCACATTGGACTTTGGCGTAATCATTGGCACCCGAATTTGCCCACATCCTAGATTATTACGTCATAGTCACGTGGTGGCCTAAGTCGGCCGCGATCTTGGGCTAATTAATTACGTCATCAATTAATTACCATTACTGGCCGACATCTTGAATTTATAAGTGACGTCACCAATCAATCACCAATTGGGTTGCTATATTGATTTACTATGGGGGCTGCCATCTTGAATTCCTCGGACTTAGAAAATTTCACGCCGGAGGGAGGTGGTAGCAGATCCCAAGAAATCGAGAAACGTGGTAAGAGCTAATGCTCATAAAAAATCCGGAGATGGCGCAGTGCTCTAAGAAGTGGCCAGAAAAGTTGATCTGTTCGCAACGGCCTGGGTTCAAAAACCACCTCGCGAAAAATTTTATTTAAGAAATTTTCTTTTTCTTTCTTTCCTGATGTAGGCACTACGGATGGCGGCATGAGGTCACGTGGGTTTTGGGTCCGTTTCTCTTGAACGGAACGCCGGCTTTTCTGATTTATGCACATAATGCCTTCGCTGTAAAAGTACAGGCAAGTTTTCTTCCTCTTTCCTGCTTAACGCCGCAGCCACTGTGGGGCGCTTGTGTTTTGCGTTCAGACATGCTGTGCGTGTGCCCAGGAGTGAAGTTCACACAGTTATTGCTGCAAAAGTCATTTGTAGCATCGAGTAAATGAGGATGGTCTGATAGGAAGTGCTGCTAACAGTTCAAGGAAGCGGCCGCCGCGGTGGCTCAGTGGTTATGGTGCTCGGCTGCTGACCCGAAAGACGCGGGTCCGATCTCGGCGACGGCCGTCACATTTCAATGGAGGCGAAATGCGGCCCGTGTACTGTGCGATATGTCGGTGCACGTCAAAGAACCTCAGGTGGTGGAAATTATCCGGAGCCCTCCACTACGACGTCCCTCATTGCCTGAGTCGCTTTGAGACGTTAGACCCCATCAACCATCCAGTTCAAGGAAGCCTATATGTAAAAAAAAAACACTGTCAAGGAAAACAAACCTTGGGAAGAAATGGAAGATTGCCGTTTTTTCTCCACGAATGCTAGGAAATGCCTCAACAAAACATGAAGAGGCCGCCGCGGTGGCTCAGTGGTTATGGTGCTAGGCAGCTGACCCGAAACACGCGGGTTCGATCCTGGCCGCGGCGGTCGAATTTCGATGGAGGTGAAATTCTAGAGGCCCGTGTACTGTGCGATATCAGTGCACGTTAAAGAACCCCAGGTGGTCTAAATTTCCGGCGCTCTTCACTAGTGCGTCCCTCATAGCCTGAGTCGCTTTCGGGCGTTAAACCCCCATAAACTAAACTAAAACTTGTAGACGTTAGTCTTATCAAGGGAATGGCGTTGAAATGAGAGACAGGCGAGTCCTGACCAAATAGCCGTTGTCTGTGTCTATATCAAATATCAGGTACCGGCACAAATTTATAGTGAATTCGCTCAATTTTTTTTGACTCTTTCTTCTTAATTGAATTTCAGATAAATGAACCAGATTCCAAACCTGTACTGAGCAGGCACCTGACGAAATGCACTATGCAGCTATAGCACTTAGTTACGCTCGGATCTTTTCAGTACCATAAAGACTGCCAGCAAAATCAAACCTTACTAACTATAGAAATGTTGCTCACTCTTTCATTTACCATCTAAGCTTAATATTTTGGAGATTAATTACCCACCCTTAATTAAGAAAGTGCGGTGGGTGTTTTTAAACAGTGCGGTGGTTTGTTTATGCTGGTCACGGAGAGAACAGCGAAGACGGTCAGATTACAACAGCCAGGCATCAAGAGATTAATGCTCTCTGCGTTTCCATGTTGTGTTGTCCGACTTATAACGACGAATAAAAACTATACGTTATTTTTGTCACTTGCTGAAAATTTGAGACTTCCTGAAAATTTGAGCCACTTGCGGCTTACACAGTTCTTTCACTTTTTCTAGCGTTAAAGCCGAGCCAGAATAATAGCCCGAGCTTTATTATTTCTTGTTGTTTAGTCGTTCTGTATTATTTGTTGCTTACGAAAAAGTACAGTTTATACGACTGAACTTGAGTTTTAATCATGCGAACCGCATTGCGCCGTTTATTGATCCTTCACGGCAGCCATTTCAGTTTGTTTTTCGATGCAGGTGTTTTCTATCTTTAGAGTTCAACACGAAACGTCGTGAAATATCTACAGAAAACATCACCTGTATTTTTATGTCAGCGCTTTGAAAGCCGGGTTTAATGGAGTGCAACAGCAAATCTGTTTCCTGCTTCGTCCGTTGAGAACGTAAGCTTTGTTCATTCCACACAAAATACGCAATGAGAATTACGGCGATCGAACACCGGCTCCAGCACGCAGCTCAGCTTCGACGCCTGTGTTCAGGAACTATAAATAGCGAATGAACAAATGTAGACCATTTCATAAACGAACTGTCACGTTCTAAAGTTTTTTGGCTATTCGCTACTGCATATCACATAACCTTAACAATATTTCTTCGTGACTGTAACTGTAACAGTATTTCGTGAAGTACAATATTTCGTCATGAGTGGATGTAGGCGCATAGGCTTGTGCTCAATTTGTACCTCTTATTAACCTGAATTACGATATTCCACCCTCTCGTTAATGCTACCGAATTCCTCTATATTGCCAGTTATACCCTTAATCATTAGGAATTTTACTGCTAGTTCTCGCTTATCCACCAAACCATAATAGCATAATAGTACGTATCCGCCCCTTAGCACTGTATATGCTTCAGGTCTCCTCGTAACCTCACTAAGCCCTATGACATCCCATTTAATACAGCACTACTATAGGCTAGCCTTACTGGATAAGGTTCTAGCGTTATACTTTGCCAGGTTCAGTTCCCTACGATGGCTTGTGCGGAGCCAGGGATTCTTAGCACCACGATGGCAAGACGGGCGAGTTGGTGATACATACTTAAGCGAAAACAGCGCAAAAGACGAGGACAACAAGGAAAGGAAACAACAGGACCAGCGCTAACTCACAACAGAAGGTTTATTCACAGGAAGCAAGGTATATAAAGAGTGCAAACAAACAAGATAGCAAAGCAGCCAGACGTGTAGCTACTTGGAATCGAGGAAACGAACCTCACTGTCATGCAGGCATACCGACGGGCTGCTAATGCACAATATTGTTTTTTTCTTTATGTAAAAAGCTTCCATATTCTCCCTGGCTAAGTGTGTTGGGTGACTGTACAATACATCACTGTGATGAAAAGTAGGGAAGCAAGATTTGCAGTCTCTAACATGATCGACTAGATTAGTAGATTTCTTAGCACCCTCCGCTGCATCGCATGTCTGACCACCGCCATGCTCAGTTGCTCCGCAGCCTGTGGAGACTGTACGTGGACCCTTGGTTAATTGATGTATACATATAAGTGGCGGTGGCCAAGTACTACACAAGGGTGACCAAATCCCGTTCTGGTGAGGGGGTACGTGGTCGGCTGTGGTCACCAGGATCAAGCAGCACCTCAGGCCTGGTCATTCAATTCTATCGACAGTTTTTTTTTATCCCTTGGAAAATTGCGCTTCCCGAGATTAGAACCGCGGTACCTGTACTCGCCAAGGGAATTTCCTACCTCTATGCCGTCATTTCAATGACAGGGACTTTCCGCTTGTTGTGGGCAAGGGAAGCTGTTGGAAGCTGGTCTTTAGTGCGCCACCGAGCGAAGAGGCTGGGCTGTTATCAAAGCGGAACTTGCGTGGGGTCGAAGCTGCCACGCTAGTAGCGCGTAAAAAATTGAATATGTATCGACAAGTCTGCCGCACCTTCGCCGATGGTAGGTTACCTCCTTTCCCGTGAGTCAGGCGTTGTCGTTGTACTCATGCCTGGCTTCCAATATCCCTGTACAGAAAGCCAAACGCGCTTGGCCACCATCCGCCCTAGGCACTCAGGTCGCACCTGAGGCCAAAAGTGGCAACTCATGTTTCTATCCAAGGCTTTCATCAATTTCCTCTTCAAGCCTGAGAAAAAGTTCGGCTCGTCAGTGTTAATCCAAATAATTATTTTAATGTCCCAATGTTCGAATAAACGTACAAAAACTTTTCGATCTGCAGGTTCAGCATTTTTTCCTTATGGGTTTTTCTGCTTCCTGTCTGCGACTTACCTCTCCTCTGTGGCCCTAGAAACATGCTACAACATGCAACACCTCTTTGCCTCCACCTCCTCCCGGATTCATCTTGCTTACGAATAAGCGCAAAAATTCGTTAGCGCTCCAGGACCATTTACCTAAACAGTTCAATTTAACTGACTCATTACTCCAGTTTTCACCTTGCGTCTTGTATTTATTGCTGATTTCACGGATACTAGCTACAGACTGCTCAGCGTAAGTGCTCGCATGTATACAATTACGAATAGAAGCACCGAATCAAAAGTTCTGTCCAAGGTCGAAACTAAAATTTTCTCCATTGCAAGAAATTTTCACTTGACTTAAACATTTCATCGGCTGCAACAAGGAAAGGGATTTATGAGGATATAAGAGTGAAGGCTTCTAATTCTCTATGCTCCTCATTACAGGAGATGTAAACGCTGTGATATGAGGGATTTTTATTGAAAAAGTTTAGCGCGGAAACACAAGACGGACAGTGAGGCACACAACATAGCGCTCGTGTTGTGTGTCGCACTGTCCGTCTAGTGTTTCGGCGTTAAACTTTTGCAATAATGTGTCATCACCAACAGGCCCAACATTCTATTTTTTATCCCTCCGAAGGATTAAGCTTCATCCGCTCTGTGCAGCTCATTCCGGATGGAATGACGAAGCACCTAACGGCGTTTGGCGTACGGCAGGCAAATCAAGCTCACTCTGGCCGCGGTCGCGTTCTAGTAGAGGACGTCAAAGCTCCTTGCACGCCCCTCTACGGACTCGAGCGCTAGTTCCCAAAGTGGCCGCGCGAGGAGCTCGATGAAGCGCCACAACTCAGACTGGCAACGAATGAATGTGCGCATTTGAGATGTTTTCCGACGTGTTGTTGATGAAATAGCACCAGAACGAACATCTATCTACTGATTAGTTAGCAATTTTTTTTTTTGCATTCGAGAGTGGTAGAACTTCACAAAGAAAAGCTTGATGGTGGTTGGTTGTTGCTCTTTTTTGAGCTCAGCAGCACTTAAAAAATGTTTAGTGCCCGCCTTGAAATGGTTCTGTAACGTGACATACGACGATGGGAATAGCACTCGCGATGCTTGACGGTCTTGTGGGAAGCGTCAAGGAAAGTGAACAGAGCGACCTTCACACTTCCGTCGTGCAACTCCTGGCAGTGTGAAGCACCCTTAAATGCACAAAGTTACGGTTTCATCCGCCAGCTCGAAGTGCATTCCATAAATTTTAAAATGTATAAAAAACACTAAGCTTTGCCTCTAAAGAGTTCCGCTCAGCTTCTTGTTTTTTTCGATGTTTACAAGAAAGCTACAATGAGGCACTGATCAAAGGACCGTATATAAAGCGACATCTCCCTTTGCTTTAGCTAGACATTGCTGGCAACACGACACTTAGCCAGTGGCTTGCTGCTACGCTACTGCGTTTTGCGTGCACCGTTAAGTGGACTTTTTCGCGAAAGGTTGCAATGACTGCATGCTTCGTTGTTTACCTGCGCAATTTGGTCGAAGCGGCCGAAGAGCTCGTTGAGTGTCTGCACGAGGTCAGATGCTGACAGCTGCTCGGACAGCCTTGTGAAGTTGACGATGTCCGCGTACAAGATACTGCGAGACACAAAAGGAGAAAATGAAAATGTTATGAAAGCCTCGCATCTCCTTTCGCGGTAAAGTGCTGCGAAAGAGGCGCAGATGTAAAAATAGGAACGTTGAACACTTGTTTTGAGCGCTCCAGGGAACAACGAATTGCATTAAAATGCGTGAAGACGGTGCAAAACAGCGCAGGCATACACTGGAAAGAGTAGGTGTCGCTAGAGGTACTACGGCGGCCATTTTCTTCCAAAACAATAAAAATGGGAAAAACCATTGGGAAAAACAGACAAAAAAATCGCAGCAAGTTCTCAACAGCACAGTAAGTAAAAGAGGGGACGTCCAGCGAGGTGACGCGAGCTAAATGGTGGTGGTAGGTCATTTATTATGTTTCACCGTGTGTTTATGACTCCGCGTAGTGTTCCTCCATTATGGTGCACTCACGCGCCCATATGAAAAGCCTGGAGAGTCGTCTTGCGCACCGTAACTGCTTAGTTCTATTTCAGCACTCGCTACCATTATGCTTCCCCTCTATACACGCACGCAGACCGCAAGACAAACATTACAGAGTGAAAAAAAAAGAAATATAAACACGACTCATGCAGTCACATTTTAGTATTTTAGGTGTCTTTGTGTCAGAAATTAAGAAAAAAAATGAGAAACAAGACTGTGTTCAACCGCGCTGCAACTAGTGAAGAAAGCGATGGTAAGAAAAAAAAAAATATGGGAAAGGGGGTGGTGTGTCTTTGTTATGAGGAGGTGCTGCTTTAAAAAAAAAGATTGGATTCAGGCTCTTCTTTTGTACGATGAACGAAAACGGTGCGGAAGGAATGCAGGCATGTCCTGCGAGTGACCTAGTATCTCTCCGAGAGTTTGGCAAGGAACAAATAGCGGCGCACGCTGGTTGTTCCATCTCAGAATCTTTTGCGAAAGCGCAGCCTTCTGCAAAGAACGGCGAACAAGCAGCCAACCAAACACGGAGGGCCGCGTTAAGCACGGAAGGGGGGGGGGGGGGGGGGCGGAAAACAAAAGGCGGCCGGACGAGGCTTTAGGAGCGCGTCGCACGCCGGCGCCTTCTCTGGCGTAGTTGCCGTCCGGGGAACCACACGCGAGATTCGCGGCGACGCCGTGCTCCCGTACGCGTTCCGGCGTGCGCTGGGCCCGAGACGTCCGAGGAGGAGCCGGCGAGTGAATGACGCAGTGCCTCGCACAACCCGCGCGCTGGGATTAGGAGGCCTAGAATGCGCGCCCTTTTCCGGAAAGCCGCACAGTATATACACGTGCGCCCGGCAACGCAGTTACCGCCGAAGAAGCACAAAGGAGAGCGGACGACGCTGTCGTGAGACGCTGCCGTTGCCCCCGCCTCCCCTTCCGAGCGCGTTCCACGGTCGGGAGGAGCGTGGACATAAAATGCACTCTGGGCTTTGTCCTGGACTCACGGTCGCATGCGCTCACAACTAAGACGGGCACGGATGATGTGTCGTCATCGCTCAAACCACTGTCGCATCAATGTTTGCTACCAGATCAAAGGCGAACTTGTTTTATTTTCCGCTCATACCGTCGGTGTATAGCATGCGCTGAAAACCGAGCGTTTTTGTTGGATAATGGAAGCTTTTATTCCTTATTTTCTAATAGAAGCGGCCAGTAAACTGCACCCACTAGAAGTGAACTTGCATCAGTCTGAGCTTCGCTACATCACGGCCATTAGTTTCACAAGTGGTACGGGGTCGCAAACATTGACAGCAAGCGATATCGCACAGCAGACTGTAAATTGCGAGCTTTGGCTGACGCTTGACAGTAACATTTTTTGTAAGATTTCAATCTTGTACACTTATATGAGCATTCGTTGCGCTCTAATTATGAGTGCGAGTAATTCGCGTTCCCTGAAAGCGCCCAAGGCTATTAACATAGTGGCAATCGCAAGGCTTCGCATTGAACGACACAAATTATGCATATCGTTCGATCATCTTACCTTTTTTTTTTCTCAAACTTCCGACGTAGTTGTAGGGAATATAAAGTAACGTTGCGTTTGTTTTGAAGATGAGACCTTTCAAATTTAGAGTCATATTTCGTTGCGCGTGCTTTGCTGCGAGCCAGCCACAGTTGTGTAATGTCAAGCAATGGTTCATGCAGGGCCGGTTGGCCGCACCGAGGCATAATTGTCACATTCAAGCTAGCTCCACGACAGACGAAAAACACATAGCGCATCGACGACTGCGTCGTCGTCAATGCGATGAGCGCCTTTGTCCACTGTTTGTTCTTCGTTCTGTACGGTGAATGTATTCACGCATCTATAGCTCAGTTATGGTTGCGATCTTGGAGTGACGTTACAAGCTATGTCCATCGACGTTGTACATATATGTAAATGCCATGACACACAAATCATGCGCGCTTGTTTCGCAGCAACATTAATTCGTACTATTGCCTAGAACTGGATAAGTTGTTCCAGGCCTCCATCAAAGTATTTAGTTAGATACAGGTTTGCAATACACTGACACATGGCGAGCCTCATTATTTTAAGTTCCGTTAGCTGGAACAGAAATTGAGACCGATTTGAGAATATGTAACTAGCTACAGTGACCTGGCACATACCAGAATAAGCGCATGCTTGTCTCGCTATTTGAATAGCAACCGCGGTTGTTTCACTTCCAGGCAGCGTAGAACACTGTTGCCAAATTAGCAACGTAGCCCCAAAATTCAGCGATTCTTAGCTGTTTTTGGCTTTGAACTATCAATTCGCTATAGAGGCGGGAGTTTCGGAGCATAGCTTGTTGCTTTTCAGCCGTAATAATTCATATATCGCTTTATCATCACAAGACACCCATACCATCCCATGCTTCACATGTGTGTCCATTCAAGTAGCACCAAAGCGGAGGCCCAGTGAGGAATGGGGCTCGATCCCCAGTGCCGCCGGGTACCCGCCAGTGATACAATAAGTACAAGCTTTCCCCTGGTCTGGTGCTCGGCTTATTTAGGATGAAATTCTTGGGAAATGGGTATTTGACCCCACCGTGAGTAGAAGAACATACGTCGCGCCATGGCGCTCTTAAACCGCAGATGGCCTTGCGCCATAAGAATTTTTTTTATTTATTTATTACATACTGCAGACCCTTGGGTCCAAGCAGAGGGGCATTAGTATATATGCAGATAATAATGAACAAAACAGGAACAAACAAGTACACATTTATACAATTTTTAGTCACACTGCAGCAGTCAGCAAACCATGGTTCCAGTGCGATAGTATCCGAGGAAAAAAGGAAAATTTAAACGTATCAATTCGAGCATAATAGGGTGTGAGTGAGTCAGGATGATGATGTCTTGTGAGGCGCGTTAATGCAGGCGTTAAATGAGGTGATTTATTCATTTGAAGTTTGTTGTTAAGAAGGAGGGAAAGGAATTCGTCTTAACTGCTTTCGACGTGATTCCAGAGTGGGTATACAATTGTCTGCCATAATTTTATAGGGAGAGTGAAGCCGTGCGAATTTATTAAATATAAACCTAACTGACTTTCTTTGTATTCTTTCAAGGTGACTGATATTTGAATTAGTGTGAGGATCCCATGAAATACATGCATACTCGAGCTTTGGTCGAACAAATGAAAAGTAACAGAGTAATTTCAAATTAGTAGGGGCATTTTTTAGTTTCTGACTCAAAAACACACTTTGCGGAAAGCAGAAGAACAAATATTATTAATATGTGTGTTCCACGACAAATTGTCATGATCATTCAACTAACACCATGGCTGTCAACATGGACATCCACTCAGCTCGAGGTTGATGGCTTCGGGCCTCGAAGAGGTTTTGACAGACTCTGTGAACGAGTCTGCGCTTTTTAAAGAGAAGTAAACGCAATGCGGAAGGCGTCATAAAGGAGCGGCTACACTACTACGCAGACCGGTATGATGGGACCTACTAATGACTCCACGAAATACGCATATCATAAATAGAAAAAACAGCAAGGACGAATTTTGCACAGCGCGTAGATTTCTATACATGGCGTGCAACCAAAAAGCAAGTTTCAGTGGTAAATCGTTTTGCTCCTTGCGAGCGCGCAGCATTACAGGGTACAGAACCGAAACCATGAACGAGCCACATACTTCACAAAAATGTCTTCGGACGCTCAAGCGCGTTTATTTTATTGTTTCACGTCTGGTGCAGATCAACTAATGTGAAGTAATTTTTGTGTGACAGTAAGAAAGTTAAAATTATTTACAGCTCTTCGCCCCTCGTCATTTAGTAGGTTAGATGAAAAACAAAACAAAAACAGTAAAAACAACACTGTGTGTTGGTTGAGCGTTATTAATTTTATTGTATAATTTTATTACGGGGTACTCAAAACACGGAAGGCGGCTTTTCCACAAACTTCATTAGCGTTATAACGCAGTCACACGGTCACTTTATGAGGCTTAAGAGTTTAAAGAAAGGCTTAGTAATACTAGCGAACGCAATTTTCTCGGATCCTTATCGCCCTGAGCTACCGTTTGAAGTATATGTTTAAACCTACTTTTCTGCTTTTTTTCGACGAAAAATAAAAGCTGACCACTGTAAAAAAAAAAATAGAGGAAATTGACAAATTAAGTTTCCGGGAAAATACAACCCAAAATATTCTGGAAGTCGATGATAATATGATTGGAGGTTGTGAAAGGTTTTCATGCGTGAGTATTCAAACAACCTGCGCAAGCTTACGAAGTTACTAAAAGGTGGAAGTAATCTATACCGAAACAGTGGATGTCAACAAAGGACCGCTGGTGAGCTTCCCTGGAGCCAATTTTTTATCATTTAATTAGCGACATGCTCATTGGGAAGCGCTGCTTTCCTTTTATTCCTCGTATTGCCTGTGCGTGAAATGCGTCTTTTGGCCTTCTGACACAACAACCCCCGACTTCACCTGAGACGACGGAGGTACTTACTCGTTATATACTATGAGTACTATATGTACGCAACAAATGAAACGCGAACAAGAAAACTGTAGTTTAACACATAAACACGAACGCATTAGCTCTAGGAGAGGAAATAAAAACGAGGCAGATTAACAAATCTGAATGAAAATTTTCGCGCCTTCGTAGTGAAAATAACCTGCGCTGCTATTGAATTTACCCTGCCTAAGACCCTCTAATTTTGTTGCTCGCGTTTCCTTTGTTGAGCGTAGTACTACTGGGGACAAAAGTTTGCAGGACGGGCGAGAGAGAGAGAGAGAAAGACGGAAATCTTTGCAGGGAGGTTAACTAGGTAGCGCCCGGTATGCTACCCTACACGTGGGAAGGGAAACGGAGGGAGAGCACACAGACGGGCGAGCTTCAAACAAAGCTCTGAGCTCTGTTGTTTGCTGCTGGCATGCGATCGCACTTGCATGTGGAGAACTTGGACCCACGTGCAGTCCAAAAAACATAGCACCCGTGCACCGAAATCGCCTTTCGCGTTTCCTGGAGATTTTTGTCCTCGATAGTGCATGTTCAGCACTCAAGCGCAAAAACTGCGGTCTATGGGCAGCGCGTATTGGCTGCAGCGATATACGTTCAATACAATCAATGCCCACTGGACAAATGGCTCCACAGGATAACGCTTCGATTCTTGCAAAGCTCTAGACTGAGATCGTGCATTTAACTCGATTTATTCCTAAGGACAAATTTTAAATCTAGACGATCATTTCCTCGTGATATTTCAAAATTTGCTACACCCATTATGATGGAATAGCACAAAAATGGAGCAACACACACCCAACAATTCTGGGCAAAAGCAGTTTTGAACGAGAGCCAGTTTATGAACGCAATTTTTTCATAAATTACGAGATTTCACTACAAAAATTAATATATTCGAAGACTTCCCGTCGATAGGCTTGCATTGTTTTGCTATTAACGTTTTTGCTACCGTCAAAAGCGTTCCCCGTTGGTTTTTTATGACAGTCTTAACTGCTCGATGCAAGCGATGGAAAAACGTTAAAACGAAGGTTTTGCTATACATCGGAAGAATTTACCATTACCTTCAATATCTCCATAACAGTACCTTAAAATTTTACTAAATTCAAATTTTTTCTCCAAGAATGTTGGGCACTACAAACACCGGAAGAACTCTGCGCAACCGCTGTTGGCATAAATCCCAATCACACCTGCAACGTCACAGGGCTCCTTTAGTGCTTAGCAATAAAGGCGTTTCGTGCTCACTCGTTTTCATAGCACGTACCGGGTGGACTTTAATCATTTAGTCGACAAACCTCTCATAGCCCTGCCTGTCTTTCCTTCTCTTTCTCTTCCTCTCTCCTCCTCGCATGGGCGGCTAGCTTCACCGTCACTCTTATGTACGCCTCGCAGAAAAAAACAAAAACAAACCGTAACTTTATTGCTACACGAAAACAAAAACTACTTCCGGCTAACCAATGTACAGAACCATCGCAAGCACATGGCGCCATTAGTGGCATTTCCTTCTGTGGTTTTTAGTTTCTATCAAAATGCTACACTCTTTACTACAGTATTTACTTCAGTGTTTCTGCAGCACGTACACCGAACCCGCACAGGCAGAATCGCATTTTTGTCACGCGTTTCTTCAGACAGACCTTGCTGTGACAATGCCAGCCTGCTGCGGGTGCTAGCCACTCAGAGACACTTTGACTAACAATGGGCGAGTTGTTGACATTTTATGCTGTCTCGTGCGGCGTCGGTAGTTATTTGTCAGACCTATTCTCCGCAATGCAGCTGTCTCTTAGTGTGTACTTGACAAACTCACGCAAAAGGATAGACACTGTGGATATGTGTCAAAAAGAAAAATAAATTCGAATAAGTGACTCCTGCGACGCGTTTTGAGTGCCAGGGACAAATTGGAGGCCCATGCTAGTGCGGCCCTGACTGGAAGCGCGGAATAAGAGGTTGCTGGGGAAAAGGTAAGGCGAAGCTTTCGAACGGTTGATGAAAGGCAGGCTCGGCTGGAGCGAAACTAAGTTACCGCTATTCTTTTCCTCGCAGCGCTGCAGAGTACGAGTCGAGTTTGGCAAAAGGGGGCTAATACTGGCTGCCTGCGTTTAATGTCAACGCATTCGGGAACGCTTCGCGTGCGCCATTGTCATGGCCTGGCGTTTTGGAGCGTGCTGAAGAACACTTTAGGTACACATATTGTTGCAGGCCACATAGCTGAGTTGATAGGTGAAGACTGAGTTTCCTACTTCTAGTGCTGCTGCTGCTACTACCACTGCAGACAACTACAATGCTAGTACTGCGAGCTTAGATCTACGTTGCCAAACCTGTTGTCGCTTTTTCTCTAGATCGAAAATTGGTTTTTGAGGAAAGGAAATGGCGCAGTATCTGTCTCACACATCGGCGGACACCTGAACCACGCCGTAAGGGAAGGGATAATCATCAAACAGGCCTGAATAATAGCCCCACTAATATAGTGCACTGGCGCAGTCATTGGGGGATGGCTTTAAATCCGGACAAGGCTGTTTCTCTCTGCATTACTCGTAAAAGGAATCCGATAAAACATGCATATATTCTTGGGTCATCCCCGCTTAAGGAAGTTACTTCGGTCAAGTACTCGGGTGTGACAATCACTCCTGATCTGTCATGGAACGCCCACATTGACAACATCTGTTCATCTGCGTTCATAAAACTATGTTTCCTGAGACATAAACTTCGGAATTCCCCTCCCAACGTAAAGCTTCTTAGTTATCTATCTTTGATCAGGCCAAAACTCGAATACACGTGCGTAGTCTGGGATCCGCATATGGCATCCAACATAACGAAGATTGAAAAAATACAAAGGAAGGCAGTTAGGTTTGTGTTCTCCAAATTTTCCAAATCTGATTCACCCTCCGAAATAATGCAGTCTCATGGTATCCCCCGCCTTGAGTGTCGTCGAAAAGGTACCCGTTTAGATTTTCTTTACCCCTTGCCCAAACGTAAGTTGGGACTTAAACCGTCATTATATCTTTTCCTTCAGCCCGCTAGAAGCACCCGCCACTATCGCACCAGCCTATTAGCACCATACTTCGCACGCACAAATGTATTCAAATTTTTGTTATTATTATTTCCGCGCACAATAGCGGACTGGAACTCTCTGCCCCCTACGAAACAACATTGACATATTTGACATGAGCCATGCTTTGTAACTGTATGCATATGTTTTTTTTCTTTTTTTTTAACTGAAACTGCAATTGCCATGTGATTTCTGATTACTCATTCTCTTACAGTGCCCGTCCTGAAAAAATAAATAAATAAATAAATACATAAATACATAAAAAATAAATAAATAAATAAATAATAAATAAATAAAATAAAGGAGGGATTGAAGAAGAAAGGAACAAACAGGTGCCGTAGTGGAGGGCTCCGGAATAATTTCGACCACCTGGGGATCCTTAACGAGCACTTACATCGCACAGCACACGGGCGCCTTTGCGTTTCGCCTCCATCGAAACGCGGCCGCCGTGGTCGGGTTCGAACCCGGGTACTCCGGATCAGTAGCCGAGCGCACTAGCGACCGCGGCGGGTTGCTCAAGCTTCTAAGACGGACTTTAAACGCTACGTAACCTAGGCATGGTATACAGAAACGGCAGTTCATTGTTACTGGTCAGAGCGCTAGCGCGAGGGCGCGAAGGTGAGGAGGAAGGTACGACAAGGAAAAGAGTGGGGCATACCGCACAGCTTCGGATGCCCCTGTCTGTAAAAGCGGACGCTGTCGCTTTTAGCCACGCGCTATAGTGCAGCGAGCTACGGCAAGAAAAATGATGGGTGTAACGTTATGAGACCGGAAGTGGGTAGAGTGGCTGAGGGAACAAACGTGAATTAATGACAGCCTAGTCCCAATCAAGAGGAAGAAATGGGCTTGGGCAGAGCATGAAATGCGAAGGCAAGATAACCGCTAGCCCTTTAGGGTAACGGAGTGGATTCCAAGGGAAAGCAAGCGTAGCAGGGGCCGGCAGAAAGTTAGGTGGGTGGATGAAATTAAGAAGTTGGCGCGAATACGGTGGCCGCAGCTGGCAAAGGACAGTGTTAACTGGAGACACATGTAAGAGGCATTTGCCCTGCAGTGGGCGTACTCAGGATGATGATGATGATAGTGAGAATGACGGGTACGCTGGGGATCCCGCTCTAGCGATGACTGTATTCATGCCAGTCATCAAGTATTCCTCGTTAGCTGTATGTACAGCTGCGAAAAGAATAACATGGACCGCGCTTCGGCGTCCTAATCTTCCGTCGCGTTGCGTAACAGAAATCGAAGGTTGGCTGTCTTCAAGCGCAAACGCGCGCCGCCGTTTACTTGCATCAGTGTCGCACAGCCATTAATTTTAGCTACTAAACGCGTGAGATGAGTTTGTCCGCCGAGCCGTGGTTCGCATTATTCTGTCCGCGACTGTACAGGTCCCTACAATATGGCAGGTGACAACCAATTTGCCAGGGAACAACTTCCAGCGCCGCACACGTGCTCTTGTCCCTCAGTGGGCAGTAACCCCCGCGGTCTTACTCGTGCAGAGGAGGTTGCGCTTCGGAGAATTCAAGTCGGGGTTGCCCTCATTCATTCATTCATTCATTCATTCATTCATTCATTCATTCATTCATTCATTCATTTGTTTTGCAAAACATAACATAACCATTTTGAAAGGGGCCAAGGAGAAAAGCCGTTTCATTACGGATTGAAAAAAATCTTGGTCCCTTTGGCATTGACAGCAACGAAGCAACACAGGTAAAAATAAACACCACGACACTTTTAAAATGGCACCAAGAGAAGCGTCCACAGTACAATTCAACAAAAAGTCCCCCACAAATACTTTTTCTAATACAGCAGTGGCAAATTGTCCTGATAAAGTGCTGTCTTTATCAAGGTCCTGTTGTGTATTGGTGACATACGAGTAAATTAATAAAACAACGCCTTCAGGTCCCGGAAATTTAATTTTGCTGTTACTCGAAAGTGGCCTCAATTTCAAGACTTTCATCCTCACCCCGGGTGTCAAGTCAGCAAGTCCTGGAATACTGTGGGTGATATGCACCACCTGCTGTGGATTTGCCCGGCACTGAAGCCGACGAGAATCCGGCACCACGGTCGAAGTGCGACTCTCGCTGATAAATATTTCATCATATACTGCTTGGAAGCAGGAACTCTTCGATTTCATTACTAGAGGCCGGATTTTAGGCAAATGCCTATTTTGATCCTTGCGCTCCTATCGCCCCACTTTGATATATGAGCATGAATTAAAGGTTAAGAAGGGCTTTTGTGGTGTTTTTATAGTGCCTATAAATGCCTATTTTGGCGTTTGTGCCTAAATGCCTATAAATGCCTGTTTTCAAAATCGGTGCCTATATGAGCCCTATTTAGCCTCAGGTTTCGCTTTTGAGTGCAGCTTGAGACCGTTATTCATGTTACCCGGAAACATTGACTGTTCGGAACTGTATGATGTTCAACCTAGTCGTCTAGTTCAACTAACTCCCGGAAAACAACCGCTAGGAGCACTGAAATGGGACGCGCCGGCCGGCATACGCAACCGCGCTGACATGGAACGAGCGGTTGGTGAATGCGAAACCACGGAATGCCGTCAGAGGAAAGAAGATTGATGAGCAAAACAACAAAGATGTGATGAGCACGCGGCTTTTGTTTTGTTTGTAATTTGCTTTTTAAGGTGTTCACCGCCAGGGGAGAAATTGGCTCTACGCAATTCGACCCGGCTAGGGAGCACATACGACTCGGCCATCCCTACCTTCTGGTCTTAGCGGTCCGCCCTTCTCAGCCATGCCGAAAAGAAAGACACCCAGGAGTGTGTTGAGTCGACAGTGGACACTTCACTCGCTATGCTACGGAATAATTGGAGAGATCGTGTTCTGCGAACCGTGCAGGAAAAAGGTGAGCCGACCTGTTTTTTACTTGCCGTGAGCGTTTCATTTGATTCCAGAACTTTGAAGTCGTCCACTGCGCCGCGTTGGTTGGCATCTAGCCGTCATGACCGGGATTCGCTGTTGTTGCCTTTCGTTTTTATTGTTCCTTGCGCTAAGAAAAGGAAGGAGGCACCTGCATTGTTTCGAAAAGTGCTGCCAGCGCTCCTTTGGGGGCCTGCTTTTGTTCAAACGTTGCTTGTTTTGCATACTAGGTTTGTTTATAAAGTTCTAAACATGCGTACCATTGAGGTTATTGGGACGAAATGTGTTAGAAACCTTCTGGTAGCGAGTCACAATGCTATGTACAGTCCCCGTGTGCTGCGTTAAGTGAACATTGAGACATTTGTTGATCGAAAGACCAGTTGATCGGTTGATACTGAAAGACGATATTTCAAAAAGATGATGTATGCAGAGCATGTTTTTATGCTGTGCTCTAAGCATTCGTTAAAACGAGGTCCACCTGGTAGCGTCACGGCTAAATAACATGTGTATGCTAACAAGAATTACCGAGGTACGCCACGCCAAGTTAGCAGCCGATTGAATTCTGGTACCTTATCCACTGCCGTGGTGCTTTAATACTTGCCACTGTAGAATTTAGCGGATTGACGTCGCACATCGTGCACGTGCTGAGTCAAATTATTATTACGTCCGTGGAAGCTGAGCTTCTCCTGGCGCTTCAAGTACGTTGTGGTCGTATGACGCACGTGGCAGCCCTCTGATGAAGTGCAGATCTACCATGAAATGGGACGTGGCAGGGAGGTTCCAGCACTTCGCTGTGAAAGTTGGAATGTTTATTTATGCTTATCGTATTTATTTATATTCTACTAGCATGTCAGCATGATTAGTATTTTAGCATGTTTATCGATGCTGTGATATTGAATATACGTTTCGTATTTAACAAATCCTAACGCATTTGCGCAGATTCCTTGCGAGAAAAAGTACCATCTGGCACAGCATGAGAAGACGGAAGGTCACCTGGCAAAGGATGAGGCCGACAAGCCCTCAACATCCAAACAGCTGTTTTTGACAAAAGCCTTCAAAGACGACAGGACGAAAGCTTTCAACGTCGATTTGGGCGAGGCCCTAGTGGCTGCAAATATTCATTTGGTCAAGATTGAAAATCCTGTACTGGAACAATTCCTTCAGAAATATTGCAACCGCGACGTATCGTCTGAGTCTACGTTGCGGGAGAACTACCTCCGGCCTTTGCATGAAGAAACGTTAAGAAGAATCAGGGAACAGCTTAGCGACTCCTGCATTTGGATTTCCGTAGACGAAACAACAGACTTCAAGGGGCGCTTTGTCGCTCACTTTCTAGCTGGGAAGCTTGCAGCACACGAGAAACAAGGGCTTTCCATGTGTGTTCGAAGCCTTTGGAGAGAACAAACGGGGAGTCCATAGCATACTTTGTAAACGAATCCCTGAAGGTTCTGTACCCTGCAGGAGTCGATGACACCAAGGTTTTATTACTCTACACAGACGCCGCCGCCTACATGCACAAGGCAGCTCCTCTTCTGAAGACCTACTACCCGCAGATGGGGCATGTCACTTGCCTAGCTCATGCACTCCACCGTGTTTGCGAAGAACTGAGGAAGCACTTCATTGACGCCAACGAGCTCATTGCTTCAGCCAGGGCCGTGTTTCTGAAGACACCATCTCGCGTGCGCTCGTTCAAGGAGAAGTTGCCGGACGTACCCCTTCCGCCAGAGCCCATCGTCACACGTTGGGGAACATGGCTAGAAGCTGTTGAGTATTACAACTGCTACTTTTCGGACATCAAGGCCGTGATTAACGGCTTTTCAGGTGACGAGAGTGCTGCAGTCAGAAGGGCCCAAGCTGTCCTCTCTGTGGATTGCCTCCAAGGAGACTTCGTCTACTCGTACGCCAACTTCACGTTCCTAGGAAATACTATCAAGAAACTTGAAAGTTCGGGAGAAACTCTATTTACGAACATTGCGCTAATTATCCATGCACAGCGAAGAGTCGCCGCCGTTCCTGAAGGACAAGTAGTCGAAAAGGCACATGCGAAGTTACAATCAGTCTTGGACAAGAACGAGGGATTTTCTGTCCCTAAAGAAATTTCAGGAGTCCTTGCTAGTGAGCACTCTAGGATCCCAGTGTCAGTTAAGCCATCGAATGTTCCTATAAGTACAAGTACGCTCCAATAACATCTGTCGATGTCGAGATTTCCTTCTCAGCGTACAAGCTCATTCTTGGTGACAAGAAGCACAAATTTTAATCGAAAAATCTGAAGATGGTGATAGTTTCCAGAATTTTCACAGTGATTTTTAGACTACGTTCCGCGTGCTCTCCAAATATATTTCTTCAAACATATGCACTTCAAAATGGGCGCAAATGTATTTGGCAGTGTTCGGACGTTTTGCCTGTACAATTCGGAGGGTGTCATTGTATGTGAGAAAATCGCCAGAGTTGTACCTAAACAGTCCTCAGGTAAGAACATGGTAATTGCTTAATAAATCGTCGTCTCTCTTGCATTTATTATTTGTTCGTTTTGTTGTGTCTTAATTTATTTGCGTCAGGCAGACATCACGTAGCGCTTTTCTTAATCAGTATTTACAACTTTAAATTATTCTTTTCCGTGCCTGTTTCACTATATGCGACGCTCGAGTAAGCGACAGTGGCCATTGAACATGAATTTGAACAGTGTGCTTGTTGAATTAAGGCGATTGATCGTCATTAGTCCAGCAGTTTTATGGGAAATTGCACGGCCATGTTCAACTGTTGGCGCCTTTGTGACATCATAGGCAACATTTCTTGTTTTCCTGTCGTCGATACAGGTCGTGCACGTCTTCGTTTTAAATTATTTGCATTTATGTAAAAATTTATTGTGCCTACATTTACGACGTTGGAGGCCTAAAACGTTGTTTTGCCTGCCTCTTTCTGGCACCTAAAACGCGCTTTTTTAATGCCTATGAACGCGGTCTCTATTCATTACCTCAGCCAACCTCTCTTCATTTATTCAACTATCATATTCTTTGATCCATCATTACATGCCCCCTTTATTCTCTGTGACAATACACCTCCCCCCTCCTCCCAAAAAAAGAAATTGCAGATGGACGGGTTTTTGGTTATTTCTCTACTTAGGTTGAAAATGACCTTTAGATTATAGGCCAAGAGCAAAATAAATTAGTAACCAGGCAAGCATGTTCTTGTTGCAGGTAATTATAAAGTAAATATTGTTTTGGTGCTCAAACTGTGTTCCCTTTCATATTGGAAGGTCCAGAACTTACCAGCTGCACGCCGCTTGATGTTTGACGGAATTAAACTACTAGCCATGCGAGATTTCAGGCAGACAGGGGCATTGAGAGTTTTTCTCCAATATGACGCGTATAAAGCGTCTAGAACGCCCGGAAAGCTGCATGTAGCCCCCGCGCGTGGCCCGCTGTTTTTGCCGGTCGAACTCCAAGCGGTGTGGTAATTTCTGCTGAGTACGGCACGCCGCGAGCGTTCCACGACATGCTCACAAAACCGCGACCAGCGGATAATGTGAGAACGGTGCGTATTGCGCTCAAAGTGCAGCATAACAACAGTGCGCGCCTGCAGCGGCGATAACGCAAAAAGAACGCGATGCTTCCAGCACTGTAAGCAAGAAGAAGGAGCCCGCAAAACTGCCGCTGAACTGCGCGCGCGCCCGCGTACCTTAATAAGTCGTGTGAGCTATAAGAATCCTGGCAGCTGCGTCCGCATTGACGGCAGCGACGCAGTTATGCCGCAATCGAGAGATTTCGAGGCCTTGCGAACTGGATTACTAAATATACAGAAAAAAAATTGAAGATACAGGATGACGCAACGCTCAGACACGTGTCTTGGTGGCTTGTCAACATTCGCAGAGAGAATGCAATGTACCGTGCAAAAAATGTGTACTGATGCACGCACAAATATTCAGCGGTAAACTAACAATAGTTCGTAATTTTATAAGTAATACAAACAAAAATTCTTCTCTAGAGTGCCTCGCCTAGCTGGCGGTTCCTAGGGATATTGCGGCTTTTCAGATACGTTCCTTGAGTTAACGGTTTAGCAAACGCGAAGCTAGGGAAGCATACGAATGATTTTCAGTCACACCTAGACATTTCTTCTCGATCAGTTGAAGTAAGATGTTTGGTGGTTAATATTCCATAAATTATAAAACAGCCTTGCTACGTACGAAATATTTAAACTTTTAACATAAATAGTAAAAGCGGAGTCTTATTTGAGACTTATCATTTTAAAGTGACGATTTACGACTTTTAAATCACGTTATAGCATGTTTTCTCTCCCTTAATTTGCCTGACCTTGCCCGTATTGCCAAATCCTGTGCACATAGATACAAGGACGCTATAATTATCTCTTCCGATCAAAATATGTGGAGACGCTGCGGTGGCGAAGTGGTTATGGCGCTCGTCTGCTGACCCGGAAGACGCGGGTTCGATCCCGAGCGCGGTGGTCGAATTTCGATGTAGGCGAAATTCTAGAGGCCCGTGTACTGTGCGATGTCAGTGCACGTTAAAGAACCCCAGGTGGTGGAAATTTCCGGAGCCCTTCACTACGGCGTCCCTCGTAGCCCGAGTCGCTTTGGGACGTTAAACTCTATTAACTATAGACCATAAAATATGCGAAGCCAAAAATGCGAATTGCGCTTCTGCGGCGACAGCGTAATAATACTCAATAGAACACCTCGAATAGCCGAAAATGGAACTATTTATCTCGTCCCCGACTGGGTCCTGTTTTTTGAACAAATATATTTTTAGGTCACCCCTCCGCGTTAATAATTGTTAATAATTGGTTTTTGGGGAAAGGAAATGGCGCAGCATCTGTCTCATATATCGTTGGACACCTGAACCGCGCCGTAAGGGAAGGGATCAAGTAGGGAGTGAAAGAAGAAAGGAAGAGAGTTCTAGTGGCATTTTGCACCTTGATTGGAACGCACGGCGCACCTGTCATCGCACCTTCACTGGACCGCACGATCAACTCGTGTCACGTTGAGTGTCGGTTACTACGAAGACCGCTGACACCATTTTACCTTAATACTGTTCGTCTGCGACCTTTTAAAACAAGAATCATGACTTTCACCTCTGCGTCGACGCATTTTCCGGGGTTCTGTCTGCGGAACTTTCTGGGTCGGTTTTTGTGGATGGTTTATCCGCAATTTTGTACACCACACGACGCATCTGAATATAGACATGACATCAATAGAAAGGGCGCTATAAAAGGAATCGGTCGGCATAGGTGGTGTATTAATGTTTTAAGATGGAGCAATAAACTAGTGATTCGAAAATAGCAGTCGGTGTGATACATCACCCGCAGTAACAGGCCAGCGCTCACGCCTGTGTGCCTCCAGTTGCACGCTCCGTCGCTGCGCCGGCAACAGGTGTTCGCTGCCCCGGCCGGTGCCGCACTGGCGGCAGACGCAACTACTAAGGCTGAGTTGGGGCTGCGCTGGCAGGATGCCATGCCCGGAATGAACATAGGACTGTGCCGTAGACGCGAAGAAGCGCTGCGGCAGTGTGGTCTTCAGTGAACTTTTGTAGGCCACGACTACACCAAGTAAGAGACAGACGGATGAGGCTGGTTGTAGTCGCTGGGGCTTGAAACACAGCAAAGCATTGGAAACTATACCTCAACGGATTTATAATTTGCTTCCAGTGGCTCCCATCTCCTGTTGTAGTCGCTGGTAACATGGCTGCTGATCTTGCCTAAGAAGCGCAAAAGACGACAACTTCGCAAGACAGCTAGTGGTGCATCACTTGTCTGCACTTCGGCCACCTCTGCACCTCGCTTGCGTAACACTAGCCTTGTCGCGCGACAGAGCTACTCTCTTGTATCGATTGCACACGAACTCTGCCTATACGTCGAGATGGATTCACAGGATTCACCATGCCACCTCATCTTTTTGTGCAAATTGTGCTGCTATGAATGATGTGTTTAATTTCTTTATGTGTGCCCACGTTTTTATGACGAGCGTGAGACACTCCAGTGCAACTCGAGAATAACGAACGTTCCGTTGGACGACGTCTCTCACATAACATACCTCGAACTGAGCGACGAACAGTGATAAAAACACTGGATGTTTTAGAGGACAGTGGCCTTACACGACAGCAATAGAAGACACATTCTTTTAATTATGTGGCTCAGACGGAGAAATTGCCGACAGGCCACTGTAAAGGTAATCCCGCTTGTGCATAAGCACCACCACCACCACAGCCACCTATAACAAGCCGAAGACATACTGGCTTGACAAAGTGTCTCGTTTAAGGCGTACACATGCTGGAGTGTTGTTTAGCGCAGTCAGAGATGCAGAGCAATGTTTAATTTTCGCCTATTCTGCGCGCTCTTTTACTACTTTGTGCCCATGCGCACAGCGCTTGGCGAGATGTGAGTTGAGTTGAGTTGAGGTGACAAATGCTACAGGTGGGCTTAGCCTTGCTTATTCTGCCGGCAATTGCTCCACCGTGACGTCCCTTCTATATTAATAATGTCCTAAAGCCTGTCGCATCTACCCCGCTATATGCACAGTCTCTTGTAATAGCACACATTCCTCTCCCGTAGTCACCATCTATGCACACAATCACTCCACGCAGTCCACATCACAGTCCACTCCAGAAGTCACCATCTATGCACATCTTCAGTCACAGTAGAACGTAGGCCATTGTAGTGCCACAACTCGCGCATCGAGCGCCTCGAGCAGAGAGGTTGTGCCGTGCGTGCACAGTGGGTGCCCGGTCACTGCGGCATCGCCGGCAACGAAGAAGCTGACGACCTCGCGGCCGCTGCACACCAACTACCTGCCAGCGATCTGCCCCTTGCGCTGGAGGACGTGCGTGCGTCCATCCACGACCATCTCCGAAAGCAGCACCCCGACCCACGCATCGCGGGAGGTGAGCGCATCGACAGTGTCACCGGCTGTCGCGCACTTACACTGTCACAACGTGCAATGATCCTCCGCGCGCGCATTGGCTGCGTGTGGCCCGGGGAACGACGGGTGCGTCACGGAATCGCGACGAGTGATGTGTGTGACGGATGCGGTGCAGTGGAAACACTAGAACACCTGCTCCTTCACTGTGCCGCGTTCGCCGATGCTCGTCGCGATATGCTCGCGGCCTATAGGGCGCAAGGCATACTACGAGACTCCATCAAGACGCTATTGTGGCCGCAGGGCAGTGCGCGCACTCGTGAGCGAACTTTGGTGAGCCTCTGTGCATTCCTCGAACACACGGGCTTGACGTCCCGTCTGTTCTCCGACAGGTAGTTACACGCAGTGACCGAACGCTCCGCGAGTTCTACCTTGAATGATTAATAACTGGACGCCCCACTCCAGTTGTAACCATCACAGTGCTGTGCGCGTGTGTGATTTAATTCCTCTAAAATGAACTAAGCACGCGCACAACCTGGACACATTTCTTATTGTGTAAATAGTTTGTACATATTACTTCCCCCCTATCCTCTCTTCCTGTCCCCTCACCTCTTTCATTTCATTTCTCCGTTCTGCCTGCTATCCTTTATTTCCGCTGCCCCAGCTCAGGTGCTTCAGTATCGATGGCAGATGCCGGGGCTAGCAAAAATCTTTTCCTTCCTTTTTACTATTATTTTTAATAAAACCACTACCACCACCAATCAATACACACATTCACTCACGGTATAACGTAGTCCACTCCAGAAGACACCATCTACGCACTCATTCAGTCACAGTAGGCCATAGTCCGTTCCTGCTGTCACCATTTAGAAACAAGATCCGTGTCCTGCAGAAATGTTAAAAGCAGGCGTGCAGCCTCCCTTCTGCACGTCTGGTTTCCACTCAGGTAGACAATGTCCTGAACTGTACTGTGACGGGTTCCTGTCTTCTTGAAGGAAGCAAACATCACATACCTTGCCGCGTTGTACTCTGGGCAGTACACAATATAATGCTCGATATCCTCGCACACACCACATAAAGAACAGAGCGGAGATGCGACTCCTGTGTCAACATGCCAGTCTGCCAACAATACTGAATGCTCACATGCCTGAGTTTCACAATGCAACGGAAACATAAAATACCGTCGAACCTCGATAACTATAACTTGATGGGAGCTGGTGATGTGTTCGAATTACGTAGTATTCTAACTCAAAGGGAACGCGATAGTAACAAGGGGTTCATGCAGTGCAAGCGCGGGTAACCGCAAGAGACCTGTTAGCAGGAGCAAGACCTTTTCGCGCTTATACGACCGCTCAGCACTGTGGACAAATGATGGGTCGGTAGTGGCTGTCCCAATATTTATAGGAAAAAGAATCGGAGTGACAAACGACACGCTGGACCACCTCATACGCCTAGGCAATTAAAAGACCGGTTCAGGTAATCTTTATTTCTATGTTCAAAACGATTACAATGTTGAAAGCAATCCCCATTTCTGCTATCGAAATTCTATTAATATTGTTTACAGTTGACTGACTAAACCGACACAGCGTAATCGACATTGACAAGCAAAATATGACATCAGGAGCCTTGAATACATTTACTTCCACTAATTTAAATTTCGGATCCATTTATGGCGCAAAGTGGCTGAGACCTGCAGCAAAAGTGTGCGGTCTTGTTAGTGGCTGGTACATGCTTTCGTGTAAGCGAGGGTTCATTATTTTGCTGATTTCACGATGCTGACAGCCGTTTTAGGGTCTAGCGGTTGGAGCTAAATAATAAAAAAAGGTCGGCTGATGGCTGGTAATTCGCATTATGCCTTTGCAATGCGGCTAGGAGGGACGCTGTGGTGGAGGGCTCCGGGATAATTTAGACTACCTTGGGTTCTTTAACGTGCGCTGACTTCGTACAGCCCACGGGAGTTTTGTATTTAGCTCATCCAAAAATATGGCCACTCAGGCCGGTATCGAACCTACGACCTTAGTTGAGTTCAGCAGCCGAACGCCGAAGCCACTGATCCAGCACAGCATGTTTCAATTGTTCAGTTTGCTTTGAATGCTGCTTCCATGTATGAGTATGGGACGATTGCATTTCTGTTTCGAGCGCTTACAACGAGTTATCTGCGGCACAAGAAATGTGCTGGCAGGGGCTCGAGCATCTTATCGTGCTGCGCGTTTCCCGGCAGCGTCCAGACAGCTTTCGTCCTCTGTTCGACCCGCTGCACGTTTGTGGCTCCGGCCTCCGCATTACGCGCAGCGCTGCGAGCAGCACGACACTCCGCCTCGGCTGTATCCATGGCCCTTCCGCAACGTGAGTATTGTGACTAATGGGCCACATCGCCCCTGGAGGCTTTGTCATAACTGCGGCGGCGGCTGCTGCGCAGGCGCGCATGCTTCAGTTCCATCCGGTCACTTCGGGATGTTATGCTTTTCTTCGGTAGCATCTGAAGACGTTTGGCAGTGTCTTGTGTCGCCGCGCCGACATCTGACGACGACGAAGTTGGCGCGAGGCACAGCCTACGTGCACGAGGCGATTACGTAGTCGCAGACGCTCTTTGATGGCGCGGTCACTTAGTGCACTTCGCTATAACGGCTACCGCTGTAAATTTGTATTACATTCCATTCCCACGCGCTACGATCAACAGAAAAAGTCCATTTTGCAATTATAAGCAACAGTTAAAAGTAATCATGCAAGAATTATAGGTAGCCATCGTATTTACAAGCGGAAAATGTAGTGTATTCTAATCAGAAGTAACCCGGGAAGATTATTTGCGATCAGAAGTAAAAATTGCACATACGAATGAACATCGGCGGTAAGGAGTTTTGGTGAATATGCCGAGCCATTACTGCTAGTTTGGTCATACCAAAAAAAGTAACAGGGCGGAAAGGAAGCTCCTCTTCCACACACACTGATATCGCAAACTTTTCTAAACAAGAGCGCCCCTACTACGGCCCCTACAATTAGTGCTTTCCTCTCAACACAGCCTTAGTTCGTTTTTAACTGTAGCAAGCGCGTATTACTGCGTGTAGTAGTCTCCCAACGGTATTACAAGTCGCCATATTGCGCCGTTTGGTCTCACATTTAGGTTTTGAGTGCCTTCGAGTTGGATGTTAAGAGTTCACTTTTCTTGCGCATGAAAATCCGGTCAGTACTTATTTGTGAAGCCTGGCTAATACTATATCAAGCTTTGAAACTCTGTCAGGGAATTCGCGCTTCTATTTTTAACCTGTAGTTTCGGTAGGTTTAAAAATATTCGAGTAAATTACAAAATAAAGTCTTTTATTCAAAACTGGGGGTTTTACTCTGCTATTCATATCACGTTATTAACAAAACATCACATGGGGCAACTGCTATACTCCCTATATGCTATAGAAAATGTTTCTTTCTTTAATCTGTCTTTCATAATCCGGTTCTGATACGTATTAACATTAGGAAGTAGTCGGTCGGAACGCACTGCCGCTCTTTGCGCTTCTATTAAAATGGGCTTAGTACGTCCCTACTAACTCGCTAAATAACTGGTTATGTATATCCTATGAAGCATACTGAACGACTGGGTGCGCATATACTTTTACAAAGCTTGTAGGAAGGACGCACACAAGCCGTAGTTGGTAGCTCATTAATTAAAACAGGTGATTAGTTTCAATTGGTTTACGCTTAAGCTTCGAGCGCTGCGGGGAAAGTTAGCTGCCGAAAAATTTGGTTCCTTTATATTACAAGTTTTCTGTTTAAATCATCTTTTGTGCTAATGCCCCAAGACGGCGAGTAGAATTTACGATTTAAATACACGGTGTAGAACGAAAAAAAATAGTGACAACGAAGAGCCTGCCTGAAGCATGAAAACTTCGCGAGTTGAATTTCTTCTTGCATTCCTCCTTGTGTTTTGGCAATCAAGACCACGTTAGTTCTGCCATATTTTCCTAAAACATTTACCCAGTGCTCTGCTACAGCAGCAAGTGCAATAGGCGGCAGAAGGTTGCAAACTACGTAAGTGTCGACCAAATCGCATCACTCCTTAACCTGTTCATCTAGCATTCTCGCCTAAACAGGGCCAGCACGACCCCCTAACATTTCCTTTGTCGCTTGCAAGAAGTGTCGCAATGTTAGCCTGAAGCGTAGCGCTGCTAACAAAACAAAACAAACATAATGTTGTTTAAATGATAGAGGCGAGGCGAACGCAAAGCTTCACGAGGAAGACGGCGCATGTTTTGAGGAACGTGAGCTTTTTAACTGAATATATTTATGCCGTTCTCGGTTCAAGCCGTCGAATCTATGTGCATCATGCGGGGACGTTGAAGCGATAGACCATTTCGTTCTCTACTGCCGGCGGTTTGCACGGCAGAGAATTCAGTTTTTGAAAAATTATCTCGCTCAATTAGGGCTGCCGTTTACTTTTCCCATCCTCCTCTCCTTCAGGAGGAGGACGTCAAAGGGCATGCCATTAGGCAGGTGTGTCATCTTCTTCACAAGTATATCATTGATATTTTTGTGTTAACTTCTCGATACCTTTACTTTCCTCTCAAAATTATTTTCTTTCCGAATAATTCTTTAAAATTTAGTTATTAAACCCACACCGCTTTGTTTCCTCGATTTTCATTGCCATTTCCTCAAGATCTCTCAAAATTTGTGATTTTCTTTTTCTCTCAGATTCCTCTATATTTATGAGCCGCTTGAGATAAACCTGGATGAGTTTCTTCCTGTTTGTATCTGCACGAAACCCTGGCCAATCCCCCACCTCGGGTATGTGCCATCGTATTTGAGGCAACAAGAGCAACGACTGAGTATGACAGTGTGGGCAGCGTCACACCACACTCCGAAACTTGTGGAGCAAAAGCTGCCGAACTGATGCTGTGCGACAAACAGCACTGGGAGCACTTCGTTCGGAGAGCAGCCGGAAGGAAAACAGGCTGATATTCAAGTATGCAATTTTTAACGACATAACACGCATAGATAAACGTAGGAATACTAAGTACTCCTTTTATGTCTCAGGTGGGGCGGACCACAGTAGTAAAATTAGAGAAATATTATGTGAGAAAAACCGAATAAAATTCTCTTTTCCAGAGAAAATGTTTGAGTGGAACGCGTTACCAGCTAATATAGTATCAGCTGACAGTAGCCGTTTCATTTATTTCATGAATAATCTGGCACCAAAAGAGCTATTATTGCACTCTGCTGTTGTATATTGCTTGCATAACATATTACTAACGTTTGAACGGCTAATTTATCGTTACGATGCTTTCAACTTTTCTGTATCTTGGTAGCATTGATGGTGTTATCTTCGTTCGCCCATTTCCATTGTCATGCTTCGGCACTAAAGGGTGCACATTAAAAAAAGATTAAAAAATGGAAGCGTCAGAAATAGCGAGGCTATGCAGTATGGTGCTTCCTCGTGTGATGAGTAACATTTCCCGGTAGCATTCATCGCTTTACGAGTGAAGTTGCGATCACTCTCGTTCACAAGTGCATTCTATCTGGTTTAGGTCACTGCGAAGCGTCCACTGACGCCCTGTTCGTGTCGTGCTTATAACTGCGTGTCCGCAGAAACAGGTACACACGTGCGCGGATAACAAGATTATTGCTTACTATATTTTTTCTCCTCTTTAGCTTGGGCGCGGCTTTTCTATTATCGCGACACTAATGCGCTGTTCTGTTTTTATTTGTAATTCGATTCTTTTGGCCTCTGTATTTATAGTGCCATTGTGTGTGTCGAAGTCAAAAATACGTGAAAAATTTTTTGTTTTCTTCCAAAAACTCTACTCGGCATTATTTTTAGGATGCATGAGCCAAGGTTGGCATCTCAAACGACACGCGCCAATGTCTTCGAAGCGAAGAAGTCAAAGCATAACCTGCGCCTGCACGCGAAGGAGCAGCTGAAGCAGTGACCATCCCGGCAGCGGCGATGGATTACAGTGAGCGGATGCGCCCGAGCTTGTCCAGGGATGCCCCCGAGTGGGCAGAGAAGCTGCCCATGGTGCTGAGCAAGCGCAGGATTCCCATCTCCATCTTCGCCGTCATCGGAGTTCTCACTGTGGCCGGGGCCTGTTTCGCCGCAGTCACAGCCGTCGTACTTTACAGGTCAGCTACCAGAATAGCAAGGCGTTCCACCACAACTCTAGGCCATGGCGCTGCTGATTGCTGTGCGGCACCATGCGAATTACATCTCATCGCACAATTCGTGGTAGCGAGCAAAATGGTGCGCTAGTAGGCTTAAGTCACAAGAAAAAAAAAACACCGCGACACGTCCTGGTATAGGACAGGAGAAGTTCGCAAAGCATACGGCTTACGGCTCCGTACTGTTTCTTTATTTTTCTTTGCACTACACGAAAGTGATATCCACATGAGCAGCGACTCCAGATACGATTGAAGAAAAAAACTGCGGTCTACCTCTTCGCCGAGAGAGGAGACAGAATGAAACGGTGTTCAGGAGTAGCGAAGCGCACTCTAAGCCGGGTCATTGACACTACTAGCCGCGCTCTTTCATCCAATCTCGGACAGGTTATGTACGTGCTTGGCAAGGGCGTTCGTGCGCGTTTCTTGCCTCTACCGAGGCGTTCGGCTGCCTTCTCGTTTCGTGAGAAGCAGCCGCTGCCAACTAGTAGACCGCTTCTCCACTCCGGCATCAAATCCGCGTGGCCTTTCACACTCTGAACGCGCTTAATGACTTTAGAATCATCAAGGCCCGTCACCGGGTGTAGCGCTACTATACCGTAGAGCCTGTGGATGCGCAGAATGATCGCATCAGGCGTGAAGAGTGGCCGATGGGGTTGATAATGATTTAAGCCCTTGCCCTTTGTGTCAGCGCGTTGTACATGCGTCGGCACCTGTGCTTCCACGCCGGTCTGTACCAGGACCCCAACGTATTGTCATTGCGATGGCCTACACTCTTCCGAGTGGCGCGATCTAGAAGCGCCATTGACTCCGGCCACCTGGTCTCCAGCAATGACGGCTTATGCATGAGAATACCCTTGCGCCGATGGCCGGACGGTTCGAGGCGTGAATCGGTCGAGCTACTGGAATCACACTGGCTTGGGTTGGAACCCAGCTCGGGAGCTTTGATATAATTTTTTCTCGTATATAAATAGCTTCGGACGAAAATTTGCGTCAGTTCCGGCTTCAATTTAGTTTTGATTCCTGTGAGATTGCTGGCTTAGTTTGCCGAGAATAGGAGCTGAAAGTATTTCGTGCTTAGAAAAGGAACGCGACTCTTGCGCTGTCTTGTTTTCCAGCCGCAGCGCCACAAGTGAGCGGGAAGTTAACTATAGGACATTGTATAACCGCGCAGAAATCAGTCACGTAGAAAGGAAGCTTCTCGCCTTCTTTTAAAGTTCCTCCAGGACTCGGATCTGGGCTCCAGATGGTGACAGCAGGAGTTGACTATTGGCTATAATGGGTGACTGTGTGCTTAGCGATTTAGCTCAGCCGGGCCTCAGGCACGTGCCTTATTTGTGAACCTTATTTAACATTTAAGTGCCGCTACGGTTGGGGCAATTGCCGGCGCAATCAGCAAGGCTGATCCCACCTGTAACTCGCATCAACCTCAACCTCGATAGAACAGCAGCACGCTTACCGCCTGCAAAACGTGAAACTAGAAACGAGCTACAGGCTGTCAAAATAGCCACCGAATAACTGCAACGTCAGTGTATTCAGATGCGTCCTCTCTTGACGTTGAGTTGTCTGCACTTACGCCCTGCACAGCATTTAATAGTTTTGTGAGATGTCCAAGAAATATCAAAGAAATCCAATCCAACCCGGACATATTTTTGTGCATGTAGCTCGAATTAATTCTTCGAAATATCTTAGACACATGACGTCTCTGCATTTGTCTACGCCTTAAAAGAGAGTCCGTGGTGGACTTGGAATGAACGCTGCAGTAAAAAGGTATTTCACGTCAGACCTTCGCACAAAACCACTTTTGCCACGGTCGAAACTGCGTTTTCTGCAGTACCTTTCTCCCCCCCCCCCTCCTCTCTTTGCTCAGAAGAAGGAATATCACGCTGCATGAAAAATTAATGATCCGAAATACCCCTACGCAGCACTTTGGAATTACGAAATGTTCGATTGTAGTGAAAATTTGTAAAACAAAACATATTATACTCAGTGTGAAGCACCAATAAAATCTTCACCTGGAAGCATAAATCGGGGACAGAATAAGTGAAACGCCGCTTATCATATTGAATATTTGAAAATAAGCACGTACGTAGCGAAAGCTGTGGAAGCAGCAATGCGAACGCATTTACGTGCAGGTATTGTGGAAACGGCACTAAGCTATGATACCTCACATTCAGTCAACCTGCAATCTTAGGGTAAAAATAGCACATTCCCAAGTTGGTCACCGAGCTTCCTACTTTATTTCCGACTATTGCGTACATTTTTTCCCTGCTTCCGTTTGTGCTTTAAACTTCTGCGCTTTCTATAGCCTTGAAGGAAAAAAGCGAAGGAAAACGTGAGCGAACGTCGCCTTAAACACCTAGCCAGGGCCGATTGAAATAGTTTGTCTGGCAGCGCATTTGACCCTTCCTAGGGTCTGCAGTGAACGCCATCAGAAGAACGGGCCTTCAAATCGGTTCAGAAGAGTGAATTGCTGGGCCAGTCGGTTCATGTCTGCTAGGAAAAAGAAACAGTAAAAAAGACGCAGGACTAGAGGAAATACGCACGCACGCACGCACGCACGCACGCACGCACGCACGCACGCACGCACGCACGCACGCACACACACACACACACACACACACACACACACACACACACACACACACACACACACACACACACACACACACACACACACACACACACACACACACACACACACACACACACACACACACACACACACACACACACACACACACACACACACACACACACACACACACACACACACACACACACACACACACACACACACACACACACACACACACACACACACACACACACACACACACACACACACACACACACACACACACACACACACACACACACACACACACACACACACACACACACACACACACACACACACACACACACACACACACACACACACACACACACACACACACACACACACACACACACACACACACACACACACACACACACACACACACACACACACACACACACACACACACACACACACACACACACACACACACACACACACACACACACACACACACACACACACACACACACACACACACACACACACACACACACACACACACACACACACACACACACACACACACACACACACACACACACACACACACACACACACACACACACACACACACACACACACACACACACACACACACACACACACACACACACACACACACACACACACACACACACACACACACACACACACACACACACACACACACACACACACACACACACACACACACACACACACACACACACACACACACACACACACACACACACACACACACACACACACACACACACACACACACACACACACACACACACACACACACACACACACACACACACACACACACACACACACACACACACACACACACACACACACACACACACACACACACACACACACACACACACACACACACACACACACACACACACACACACACACACACACACACACACACACACACACACACACACACACACACACACACACACACACACACACACACACACACACACACACACACACACACACACAGTCACCGGTTTCCAAATCGGTTCCCCACAGCCTCAGCTGTAGAGAATCCTGCACATCACGTAGAGGGCCGCCATTTTTAAATTGACTTTTCTGCGCCCAGCTCTCCTTTTAACTCAAAATCCCAGTAGTGTGCGTTTCGTTAAAATCCAAACAGTCAATTCCTTCATTACAGAACGGGGCACCACGAGCACGTCGCTTCCTATATTTACTTGCTTCATCAACTTCTTTCTCGCGTTTATTTACTCCATGAGCGACGAGAACTAAGCACACACGGAGGTGTGGGGCTTCGTCGCCGTGCTTTTGTGTAACAAACCTCCATGCGCCTCTTTTTGCACGCTACGTTATCCCGCATCAGTCGAGAGGGTTAGTGTGGGTACAGTGATTCCAAGAGCAAGAAAAAAAAAGTAGTAAGAACTAAAGTTGTCGGGGAAAACAAAGCGGCACAGGGCTATGATAAGGGTGCCGGGCATGGGGGGTGCGAAGGGAGGAGAATGGCGAGCGCAGCTGCCCTGGATAATTGTGTACGCCGCGCAGGATTACTGCAGACTGCCGCCTGTCTGCGCTCGTCAGGGCGTTCTATATTTTCCTTAGCTCACCGAGCAGCGTCCACGACGCCAGCGCGTCCTGCTTTGAAGGGGATCGTGCTGCAGGAGCAGACGGTTGTTCAGGCCAACGAAACCCGGACCAGCCTAGACAATACGCGCAGGACGGTTGACTGATTGGGGATTACTGAAAGAGGCCTCTGTCTTGCACTGGACATGACCGCTCTCTGATGATGACAATGACGGCGTCCACGTATGACCGCGCCGATGGGTAGTTATGACAGCTCCAACACTCATTTTATTTTTCTTCCCAAAGCAAGAAGGTATAATAACTCCTCCGACATAGTTTAGACAAAAAAAGTGGTCAAGTGAGTGGAACGGCAGCTGTTACAGCGTTGGAATATTTGTAGTACGGTCTGGCGTTTCGAAACAGTAATTGAGTCCGTCGTTTGGTTCCTGCCAGCGCTTCCACATACTTTTCAGTGCTGAGTCATAGCCTATTGCACACAGAAAAATGCGAGTGATCCCTCCTGTGCGACTATACGTGCGATACTACCCTGGTTCTTGTGTTTCAAACGCCAAGGTTCGGCACAGTGTTAATAAAATAAGGGCCGCAAGTCTGTCCGTAAAACCTGAGCTCATCATGCCGTTTTCAAGAAAGTTGTCGTGAAAACTAAGCAGTGCTCGGATCTCGGCCACTCTTGCAGTCATGCTCTTGCACTTTGTCACTCGCGTTAAAGGCTATGCCATCCACGCAGGTACCGAGTCGCCGCAGTAATTTCATGCGGGCCGCGTGTTTCGGGACTGATATCTGCGTGTTTGTTGACGATCCCCTATTTTCATCATAGTTGCACTGCTATGTGAGCATCGAGCTTTTAATGAAATGAATGTGTTGATAGTGAGCTAACACAGTCCCCACCCACACCTATGCCTAATTCGAAAACGATAAGTTCCGCTGTCATGTATTAGGTGAAGCAGCGAGCGTTGTTCGGCAAGCCGTCCTGCTGCGTGCTGCCCTTAAAGCGAACCTCCGCGGGCGCTGCTGCAGGACAGCCGTGCACGAGCTAGCCGGCGAAGAAGGTGCCGAGAAGCCCGTGGCGCTGTCCGGTCCGTTTCCAGGCGGCCTGCCATCGCGGCTGCGACCACGGTCCGAAGCGCGCCGCGTGTTCTGCGTCTACAACAACCGCCTACCGGAGCGCCAGCCGGCGATAAACTTCACCATCGAGGATCTCAAAGTGCAGTATTGCGACGACATTGTCTACGGCTTCGTGGGCCTTGACGGCACGGCCACAAACATTCGTAGCAAGCACCCCAAGTACGACTTCCTCGATGACGGCCTGAAGAGGTACGTCCGCCCGCTGTGCACGGATACCTGCAGGGGGGAGGGGCACTCATAATCTGCTCCCTAACTATGCCCATTTGAATGCGTTAGCGGTGCACGTGCTTTCGGTCTGGGTAAACAGTGTGGAAGCATCTCGATACCGAAAACTCGCTTGCGGCCGAGAGACACTTTCACATTAAAGAGTGCGAAAAATATGCCAAAAGTGGGACACTTGGCTCGATTCGTTCCCTATGTGCAGCATGCGCAGCGCCCATCGCAAGTACCAGCGAACAAACAAACGTCCGGCGTGAGCCTAACGCCTATATTTAAGCGTCATTAACGACATTATTTCGTACTTTATCAGAATATTGTGCGCGAGACGTTTGCACGAAGCGGGTAAATAATGCGGGTATTCTCAATTTCCGGAGTGTGAAGCCGCAGCAGGAAGGCTCTAAAGGAATGATGATTTTATGGCGAGAAGTTAAAACATTGCTTGGTACGAGTACTGCTGAGAGCCGTTAATTCATCTTTACTTGATTGCTCACTGATCGACCTCTTTCAAGCGTCTCTGTCTCCTGAGAGAGCAGCGCCCATCCCTGTGTTGGAACAAAACGCGTGAAAAAATATAAAAAAGACGAAAAAAAAGCGCACAATAGAACTTGAATCGCCGGGCCTTGTTCCGGACCATGTCAAAATTTAATCACCCGCCTCGGCGATGCCCGAGAAAAAGAGCGCGAGGGCTAAATAAAAAAAAAAAACGCTCGGGAATCACACCATCACGTTCGAGGGAGTTCCAGATGTTACTCCGACGAGCCCCGGATTGAATTTTTCAGTGATGTCATAGCGCACTATAAAATAATAGCTAAAGGGCCCCTGCCGGAGGCTTATTACACTGGCGTGGAATTGAATTCCTCGAGCGCTGAACAAAATAACGCCGGGACGCCCCCGGTCTGCGTTCTGGCCTTAGCCTGCTAGCATCTAGAGCTACGGAACACAGCGCCCGAGCTTGCCGCTTTGATAAGTCCCCACGTCAGACTAAAGGCAATAAATATGCGGAGTATTTCCTTAAAAACAGAAATGAGCTTGTCCAAGCAGACAACACAAAATTGATTCCTTGGCCGCTTGAAGGCAATATATAGGCTCAACCCGTGGACAGCGCCTTGTGTGTATTCGGTTGGAAGCGCTCTTCGGGTTTTGAAACGTTAAACAGGCGCCGGGAACGCAGAGTAGCGCGGCATCTCTTTCCTGCCGCGAAATATGTTTTACCCGTGCGGTTGCTACTGGAAAGACGAGAACGACGTTCAGCGCCAACCCTGCTGCTTCTGGCTGTAATTGCTGCCTTCTCGTGTCAAACCAACTGTATGTTGCCTAAACTAGGCCTAAACTAGGCATGTTTTTTTCATTTTTTGTATTTCGTTAACAAAGTTTGAGGGGCGAAATTAGAGGTTGCGAAGCATCATCGCTGAAGATAACCTAATGTTGTGAATTCCTCTGTACTTTCAGCAGTATGGTGCCCGCGCCAGCCCATTAAGTAGTAGATAAGAACTATAAAAATAAGATAAACAAGTATGAGAATACTGACCTAGCATCCCACACATGCCTGAGTTGCTGTAGCTTGACCGTGCTTCCGTAACGTGGCGCTTATATTAAATGAAAGCAGGGTTGTACTCAAACTCTCGTCTGCTTCTCTTCTATTTGGCGTAACAGGCAAACCGTCACACAAAGTATATGCTAACTGCGCTGGTACATTGCCTATGCAGCACTTCCGGACATGGGGCGGTTTCCTTACTGTTAAATTTTGCGGCCCATATTTTCACCCAAGAGCTTTGAGGTTAATCGCAGTGATTTCGGCGCAGGCTGGTCAAACTTGCAGTATGTATTTCGTGAGCCCGGTGCTACATCCTTCACTTCTTTCTTCTCCGTTTACTCGTCGTCATCGCTTGCCCTGGTGGCGGAGAAATTTTAAATAAAACGTTCAGTTGGTTCCCAGCTCACTTATGGCGCAGCGGCCTGTGTATCTTTCTTACTTTATCCACCCTAAAGAGAAACGCAGGTTTCACAAAGGAAACACGGCAATTGAAATCGCTCTTCACCACCAGCTGCGCCGGCCTGCGGTATCCATTAAACTACCACGCGAACCCCAAGCCTTTGCCTGACTTCGAGGTGAAGACGTCGGATCATCACCAGCCTACACCCTAAACACGAATATGCCTATTTGGGAGAAAAGGGGGTTAAGCTCTCCTCTAGGGCACTCCCTTTTAGGGGCAGGATGTGTTGCCCGAGTTCCGCAGTAGATTTCGATCCCTATAATACACGGAATTCTTACTCTCGACAACGGAGGCATATTCCTACCTCAAAACATAGGAACTTGATGAAGTTAGCAATGGCAGGAGTCTTTTAAAGGCGGCACCGCGGGGTCTTGAGGTTAGCAAACAGAGAAGGTCGAGACCTCGGTTAAAATCTCCGTCAGTGCTAGAACTTCGGATGTTTTGAAGAGGGAATTTGTTTCCGCTGCCAGCCATTAGTATTTCGTATTTTTAGTGATCTAAATCGACCCCAGGGGTTGGGCAGCATACCATGCCCGTAAACGAACTGCGCTTCGTAAGAGCGCGTAAACGAAGAGGACAGCTTACGCCCGTTTTACTCCTTTCGTGTTTAAGGATGTAACTGCGCCCATTGCATGGCAAAGACTCATATATCTCCCACTAACTCTGTCGTGTGCCAGATCCGGCCATCTTATCCCCGCAAACTCTCTAATCTCATCCGCCCACCTGAATTTCTGCCACCTCCTGCTACGCTTGCTTTCCAATCCACCTTGCCTTCGCACTACATTACCTGTTCATGCCGATGTATTCTTGCTTTCGACTCGCGAATCATAAACTATCGTTTTTTTTCTGACCCATTCTGCTCTCTTTTTGTCTCTCGAAGTTACACCTATCATTTTTATTTTCATAGCTAGCTGCGCTGTCCTCAGTTTAAGTTCAAACCTTTTCGTTAGTCTCCACGTTTCTGCCCCATAGGCGAGTAGTGGCAATATGCAGCTATACGTCCCTCTTGAGGGATACTGGTAAACTTCCATTCGTGATCTGTGAGTGCCTGCCAAATGTACTGGACTCCATTATTGTTCTTTTAGTTATTTCACTACCTTGGTCCGAATCTGCGCTTACTTCCTCCTCTGAGTAGATGTATTCTCTTACCACTTCCAAAGATTCGTTCTCTGTTGTAAACTGCTGTTCCCTTCTGACACTGTGCAACATAACTTTAGTTTTGTGCATATTATTTTTTAGACCCACCGTTCTGTTTTGCCTGTCTAAGTCACTGATCATACTTTTCACACTTGTGAATCATACTTGTTAACAAGTCTTAGCTGTACTCTGATGCGCTATACCGCTGACAATGTTATGCCGAAAAACTCGCTCTTCTAACTCAAAGTCTATTTCTTAAAACTGTAGAACATCGTAGGTGAAACACCCGGTTAAGTGACTACACAAAACGAAGTGAGCAAGGGTTGAGGGGAGACCAAGGCTGCTAGCCAGCGTTTCGACAAGAGGACTGGAATACAAGTCTTCTAGTCGAAACGTTGGGTAGAGGTTCTTGAGACTCTCCCTCAACCCTTGTGCACTGTTTTTTGTGTTGTCACTATACCGACTGTTTCACCTACGATGTTCTACACTTTTTAGAAGTAGACTTTTTGAGATATAAGAGCGATTGCTCTTTTGGAAATGTTCGCTGGCGGCCTGAGGCTCCCTTTCAACTCTTGTTCAGTTTGTTTTGCGTTGTGAAGAATGTCATCTTCCTGCCCACTTTCTACCGTTGAATCTTCTATATAGTGGTTGGTTATATTCTTCACATTTCTCCATCGCCTGAATGATGGTGTGAGCAATTCGGGGGACAATTAAGCTCCGCCTTAAGGATATGACGCGATAGTGTTAATGGGTCGTGTCAATGGCCTTGGGTCCCGTGCATATCACTTTGCAGTCACCGACTTTATTTTTTATTTTTTATTTGTTGCAAACTCTGCGGTATGAGGTGATCGCACACAGCCCCTAATCTATCGCACTGAGTGAACGTTCTTCAGTGGTCGAGGGGTAGCGATCCCGGCTCGCGACTCAAGGGGCAGCGGTTCGAGTCACGGCTCGAACATTTTCTGTTCAGCCCATTTGCTTTTCGTTCCTCGGAGACAGTACGTAATGGCGGTGGAATTACGTCACGATCATGTAGACCAATGAAGAATTGTGTAGTGATGCCATCACTGTTATACTGAGTGATCGTTTCGGGATGGTTGAATGACCCGCGAGAAGTCATGTCGTTGTGACGTCCCCACCTTGCGACCAATCGCGATTTTCTCGATACGCAAACTTCAGCGGTTTTTCCGCTGACCGGGGCCCCTAACGGTATCGGAATAATATCATTTATTGTCCAGTAGCCTTTCCAAACGCTAGCCTGCTATTTTGGTTGATTGAGGTCTAAGGTTATTCTGACTCTATTATCGATTTCCGGAGTAAAATCCCTGTAGGCCACGGACTTGAATTAATATAATTTTGGTATTCTTCCAAGATTCTGGTACTCTCGAGGTCGAAAGGCATTACGCATAAAATACCTTTAGAACGGGCTTAATAACAACGCCTGAGTTATTTTAATCAATACGGCGATACTCAACGAAATACCGTGTTCCGTCTGACGCTCAGGCTACTTGGTCACGAAGGTACCTTCAACTGAGCCGTCTTCATGCGGCATCTGTGAAAAATTTTTTCACAAACCGGCAGGACAATACAAGGCGGCGAAAAAGAATCTCGACGAGTGCGGCCAGAATTTTGGCGGTTCGTAGGCATCTTACGCGAAAGACATGGTTGCACTTTGCCGCGGTATCAATGCTGCCATAATAGAAACTTTTCAGAGTTCGCCATGTTTAAAAAAGGAATTGGCTCTGCCAATTTTATTTATTTATTTATTTATTTTACTTCAAGGGCCCTTGGGTGAGGGCGTTGCATGAGGGGTTCATTCTATGAACCCATAAGTTCTAACGCACTGGTGATAAAGACCTTATACGTGTGACTGAAATACCCTACACATGTCAGTGATTTAATCAAAACCAATACGTTCGTTTCAGGGAAAGCCTCAGTAGTACTGGCGCCTTGGCACATGGGAGCATGGACGCCTTGATGCGTGTGATTATGCAGGAGTAGCTACAAGGGCAGAAAACCTCATTTTCTTCCACTCGGTCCCAACGGCGAGCCTCTGCCGACTTATACACCAGTTTTAAAAGTACAGGCTATACAACATCGACTAAAGAGCTCTGCTACTTCAAAGCGGCGCTCCTTTCTTTTTAGGTTTGTTGTGCGAAAAAAACCTGTCACACAATCAACTCCCCTCCCCCTCTCAAAAAAAAAGAGAGGGGAGAGGAAAAGCTGAGTGCTTCGCCAATAGTCTTCACCTAAGTAACTCGATCTTGGACTGCGAAATGTAATTCGCTCATGGAGAGCCACAACCATGCGAACGTGAACACCGACAAGTAGTTGCTGAGTACTGCGCGCGCTAATCGGGACCCTTTCTTGTCCGGCGCCAGGTTCGTGGGCCTGAAGCGGTCGAAGCCGGAGGTGAACTTGTGGGCGTGTCTCGGCGGCAGCAGCGACGACGGGCCGCGGTTCGCGACTCTGGTCAAAGAGCGGCGCACGCGGGTGACATTCGTGCGCAACTCGGCCGAGTGGCTGCGTCGCAACGCGTTCCAGGGGCTGCTGCTCTACTGGAAGCACCCGGGCCCCGAGCACAGGGTCAACTTCAGCGTGCTGATGGCTGACCTGCGCAACGCTTACGCGCGGGATAACCTGCTCACATCGGTGGTGCTCCCGCTGAACACGCGGCTGCGGCGCGACTCCTACTACGTGCAGTCCCTCTACGAGAACCTGGACGTGGTGCTAGTGGACGGCCACCGGTCGGTCGACCCTCGCCACTTCCCGCTCACAACTTGCGCGACACCGGTGCGCACCCTTCTGCGCGCCTGGCACCAGGGCCAGTACGGCCTGCAGCGTGCGCTCGACGACCTCGCCGTAGAGACGGACGACTTCCGCAAGACGGTGCTGAGCGTGTCCTTCTCGGGCGTCTCGTTCACACTGCGCCATAGGAGCCTGCACCGCGTGGGCGCCGCGGCCTCGGGACCCGGCGCCCCCGGAGCCCGCACTAACGAGTCTGGTCTGCTCAGCTACGTCGAGGTTCAGGAGCGGCTGCGCAGAGAGGGCTGGAAACGCGGCTACCACCACTACGGCCGCTGCCCGTTCGCCAGGAAGGACATGCAGTGGGTTGCTTACGAAGACGAGGAGAGCCTAAACGACAAGGCAGGCCTCGCTGAGATGTGCTCGGGACTGGCCGTATGGGACGCCGACATGGACGACTTCGCTGGCCTCGTGGGTAAACCATGCCCGCTGCTACGCAAGGTCCACGAAGTGGTGCACGAACGCGCGTCGCATCACAAAACTCCCAGCCCCCCGAAATCCTACAGGAAATTCTTCTAGCTTCCAACATGCAGCGACGCTCAGCGGCGTGGATGGCGTGAGTCATGGAACTTTCTCCGTTGGATGTGGGATTCTGCATCCTCTTGTGCATGCCTGGCTCGGCATGAGAAGTGGTATGCACATGTGCATATAAAGCACTGTTGGTGTGGTGATACTCTGAAACCTTTTCATTTTCTGTACTTGAATATGCCGCGCATCTAGGTAAAGAATAGTTACAAAAACAAAGGATCATAGGATTGGAAGCATGACGTTGCTGCGCTGTCACTACGTTAGTCGACGCCGCTTGGGTTCCAGCTTTTGTAATAATAAAACTTCAGAGACTATCTCGTCGTAAAGATTAGATGTAAGCATGAAATGCACTGCAGGAAAGGCGTACAGTATTCTAGGACGCCTCATAGATACTGATAGCCGCGCACAAATCTTGGGGAGCGTCCATCAGCCACTTTTCTCTCCGTAGCTTTTCTTCGCGAGCGACAGAGCGCCGGCCTTTGCCGCTTTTTATGTATGGCGACCCCCGCGTGACCAGCGCTCGCCACGTGCTGAAGAGTGGACGGTGCCAGTGTATGCTACTCAGAACGTTGGGTGCTAAAGTCTCCGCGTCCGCCGATCACCACTTCGAAGAAACACAAATTAGAGCTTCTTACCGGCCATGCTGATCCATGGCGCCACGAGACCCGTACTCCAGGTTTCGCACCTTACATAATTACTGCAACTCACACGGCGCTGTCGCTTCGCTTATCAAATTCCACCATGACTGCGCGTGCGCCACTCGGGCTGCAGGACAAAACTTATTCCTTCGTGGACTATGGGACCACGACGACGCTGTAAACTCAAGGGCTGCTCTGGTGGCAGCTTACCAAGTAGGTACTAGGCGGTGAACTGAAAACTTCGCCAAACTTTGTTTAGGTTCACCTCCGCATTTTCCTTTCATTTAGGTGCCAAAGTCACCCGCGGCGCGCCGATAATGAGAGCTGAAAGCGTTTCATGCTTAAAAACCAAAGACGCTTACAGACGAACTCGGAAGAATTAATAGCGCGTTGATTTTATCCGGAATCGGTCATTAAATGAAGTGTGTGATATACTTAACTGATATTTTGTTTTTAAATTACCTGCAGATATTTTGTTTTTAAATGACAATATGATAGACTTACGAAGTATTAGTCAATAGTCACTGCCCTTTCTTTTTGTTCAGATATACTAAAAACATTTTGAAATTGGAAAAGTGCGGTAGATCTGATGGAGTACGCCACACGATGTAGGACATGAATTTGAGGCACCCGGGCGAACATGTACTCGGAAGCACACGTACGTTCAGATGCCCGGTGCAGGGCTGCCGTTCTATTTTCTCAGCGGTCGTCAAGGTGGCCTCAAAAAGCGATAGGGGAATCAACACTCACACGCCGCGGTGGCTCAGTGGTTAGGGCGCTCGACTACTGATCCGGAGTTCCCGGGTTCGCACCCGACCGCGGCGGCTGCGTTTTTATGGAGGAAAAACGCTAAGGCGCTGGTGTGCTGTGCGATGTCAGTGCACGTTACAGATCCCCAGGTGGTCGAAATTATTCCGGAGCCCTCCACTACGGCGCCTCTCTCTTCCTTTCTTCTTTCACTCCCTCCTTTATCCCTTTCCTTACGGCGCGGTTCAGGTGTCCAACGATATACGAGACATAATGCGCCATTTCCTTTCCCCAAAAAACGAATTATTATTATTATTAATCAACGCCCCAAGAATCCCTGTGTCTTTCGGGCCTGAAGCGCCACAAAGTGTCTGCCCTCTGTCAACGGCTTAAATGTGCCGACGCAGCTATCAACCACAGAGAACTTACCAAGACCATATGTAGCTTGGAATCTGGTGCATGAGCGCGTGTGCGTGGGGCCACTTTCGATGGAAGAAAAAATGAATCTGGATTAGCTCAGCTAATCCAGGATATACAAAGCAAAAGCTGCCGGCGTTCACTGTGTTCATTGGCGTTGGCGTTGACAACGTTCGAGACGGCGATGATTTTGAGGAAAGGAAGGGTGTATAACTGGCTCCCTGGGTCAGTGGACGCCTCATTCGCGCATTGATATACGCGGCGGTGGTGAGAGATGTGAGCCGCATGCATTAGCACTGACAACGTTGTGGCTGACACGTAGAACTGCAGCAATAGGCCGCAGCGTTCATTGGGTGACCAACCTCTCACGATCAACCGTTAATTGTCACCTTCCAGAGTGGCAGAGTGTGCGCGCTGCCTATCCAGTGTGCGGTACGCAACCAAAGCAGGTTTTTGCAGTTGGACACTAACGCCACGTACATGAAAGCGAGATTGAGGTGTCCATTGACCCACGGAGCCAGTTGTGCGCCTTTCCTTTCGTGAAGATGAACGGCCACTGCAACGGTGTCAACGCCAATAAACCCAATGAACGCCGGCAGCTCACATGTTTTGTTTGGTTTTTGAGGAAATGAAATGGCACAGTAACTGTCTCACATAACTCGGTGGAAATCCGAACCGAGCCGTAAGAGAAGGGGTAAAGGAGGGAGGGAAAGAAGAAAGGAAGGAAGAGGAAACTGAAAATTGAAAATCCGATTTTGAGGAATGGCGCGGAAGAAAAACGCTAAGGCGCCCTTGTGCTGTGCGATGTCAGTGCACGTTACAGATCCCCAGGTGGTCGAAATTATTTTGGAGACCTCCACTACGGCACCTCTATCTTCCTTTCTTCTTTCACTCCCTCCTTTATTCCTTCCCTTACGGCATGGTTCAGGTGTCCAACGATACTATATGAGACAGATACTGCGCCATTTCCTTTCCCCAAAAAAACAATTATTATTATTATTATTATTATTATTATTATTATTATTAGTATTATTATTATTATTATTATTATTATTATTATTATTATTATTATTATTATTATTATTATTATTTTTATTATTATTATTATTATTATTATTATTATTATAATGGCGCGGCGCGTCGCAGCGGCGGAACCCTGTGGTTCGGGGCAAGTAGTGGTGAATGCGCAGTAGTGACTAAGGACGCTTACTCGAAATGCGCTGCTGTCTAGCCTAGTGTAGCTTTCGCTACAAAAAAAAAAGCGCATGCTCGCCGCGGCCAAGGAGTAAATGCAGGGACACGTACCTGACGTTGTTGTGGCGTTGAACGTACAGCTCGTGGAAGCGCTGGCGGCTCCTTTTTGCGGAAGTTTGACAGGCGTCGGCCATTTTGAGCATGATGCTGCGCTTCACCTCGGCTGCGATGTAGGCGGGGATGACACTCAGTAGCAGCTGTTCCTGCGTGAAAAAGAATCGCGGTGTAGCAGTGCCGCTGGCGACTGTTCTTTGCCACCAACGGGTGACGGCACATCAACCCGTACGCTCGACATTGCGCGTGCAACACATGAGGTAAGCAAAATGAGAGTAGAAAGGAGTGCGCGTCCTCTGCCCCTCTGTCATGAGCAGCTGTAGTACGTGAAACGATGATAAATCTGACAAGGCAGGCCTACGCATTTTGCTCGAGCGGGGGCACTGGGACAGATTGGGCCCATTATGAGAATAGCGTTTGAGGTAAACGCGAACAGCGTGAAGTTGCTCGCACCCATTTGTGAGCGGACGTTTCATCAAGCAATGTAGGTCTCAGTTTTTATTGGTTAATTTACGGGGCTTAATGTTGATGTGAAGCATTTGTCATTGTGAAGCAATTAACGATAATCTCACAGCGGTCGGGTTGCTAGACAGGATGCCGGCACGCTCTCTCAGGAGACAAAATATCTGATTAACAAACGCCAAAGTGGGATATACTCTAACTTCACATGCATAATAGAAGTTGCAGAACTATTAAAGCGAATCAATAAGTGCAAGGCAATCGACATAAGAATGTATAATGGAATCAATCGAGCATGCTCTAAAGTTTGAAGGTAGCCTATAAACGGTCAAGACGAAACTAGCAATATATAATAATCAGATGTATGTGCCAAGTCAAGACAGGTAATATTATTAGCAATACTGATAGAGTATTTAAAGTAGCCAAAGAGTTCTGTAGAAGTCCATACAGTAGCCAATGTGATCAGCACGTTAATGAGAGAGGCAGCAGTGCACAGCAATTCAACATCCTGCCAGTAACGAAAGAGGAAGTAAAGAAAGCCTTAGGAGCAATGCGAAGGTCTGAGGACATAACATAATCATCATAAATGCGAAGGGGAAAGCGGCTGGTGAGGATCAGATAACAGCAGATCTCTTGAAGGAGGGTGGGGAGATTGAGCTAGAAAAACTAGCCGCCCTGTATAGGCAATGCCTCGTGACCTGGAGCGTCCCGGAATCTTGGAAGAACGCTAACATCATATTAATCCATAAGAGAGAGGACATCAAGGACTTGAAGAATTACAAGTTATAATTGGTTTTTTGGGGAAAGGAAATGGCGTAGTATCTGTCTCATATATCGTTGGACACCTGAACCGCGCCGTAAGGGAAGGGATAAAGGAGGGAGTGAAAGAAGAAAGAAAGAATGAGGTGCCGTAGTGGAGGGCTCCGGAATAATTTCGACCACCTGGGGATCTTTAACGTGCACTGACATCGCGCAGCACACGAGCGCCTTAGCGTTTTGCCTCCAGAAAAACGCGACCGCCGCGGTCGGGTTCGAACCCGGGAGCTCCGGATCAGTAGCCGAGCGCCCTAACCACTGAGCCACCGTGGCGGGTATAAAAAATTACAAGCCGATCAGCTTTCTGCCAGCTGCCTACAAGGTATTTACTCAGGTAATCACTAATATAATCAGGACATCCTTAGACTTCAATCAACTAAACTACCAGGCAGGCTTTCGTAAAGGATACTCGACAATAGATCATATCCACACTACCAATCAGGTGATATGAAATGCGCAGATTACAGCCTACCACTATATGTAGCCTTCATAGATTGCGAGAAAGGATTTGACTCAGTCGAAACATCATCAGTCATGCACACATAACGAAATCAGGGTGAAGAACAGCCTTATGTAAAAATACTGGAAGATATCTATAACGCCTACACAGTCCTCAATGAAGACATCAGTAAAATACCAATATGTAAGGGTGTCAGGCAGGGAGACACGATCTATCCAATGCTATCCGCTGCCTGTTTACAGGAGGTATTCAGTATCTGGGCTGGGAACAGTTGGGGATAAGATTTAATGAAGAATGGAAGACATTGCCTTGCTAAGTCACTCAGGGGATGAATTGCAAAGTATTATCAATGGCTTAGGCAAGCAAAGCAGAATGGTGGGTCGAAAAATTAACATTTATCACACTAAATGTGATGTGCCACAATCTAAGAAGTGAACAGTAGTTTACGATTGGTAGTGAGGCGCTAGAAGGAAGTGGTAAGGCATACTTTTATTGATAGATGGGAGATGAGAATCATTGCAGGGTGGAAAAATCAGGGGATGCTTAAGCTTTGTCTTTAAGAGTAGAACGTGACAACGTTATCGAGTTCCGTTCTCAACACCTACTCAGTTAAACGTGAATCCTAATTAGCATACTCATAATTACTCATGTAGGCATCAATACATGTCTATAAGACATTTAATTAGGTAAAGACCGCAATGAATTCACTACTTCGACCTTTATTCAGCTTGAATCAATGAGCCTTCGTGTCCTGAGCAATAAAACAAAAAGCCTTCGTGGCCTATGGGTTGCGTGCCCGTTTCGCAATCCTACTGTCGTGGGTTTGATTCCCACCCACACCCACGTTAACCAAAGTCTATTTTGAGCTCAATTTTATCAATTATTTGCTTCCATAGGATTTTTCGCTCACAGCCAACGGCGCCGACGACGACATCGGTTTTTCTGCGACATGGGGCTCTTAATTCTCTCGCGTTAATTTCCGGAGATGATGGTGGTGTAAGCATTTAAATTAAATCTAAAGCTATAGTTACTGCTA